>NW_023996334.1:0-48125 GCF_015586225.1 Lucilia sericata | reverse complement strand
GCTGTTCAAATGTATTTTTGTCTAATTTTTACTGCAAAATTTTTGTTGGTTGTTGTCGGTAATTTAGTTAAAAGAAACCGGCGTAAAAGTTTTTAATTTATGGTGGCTCGAGTTGGGAGAGGAGTGTGTATGTATGTTGGTTTGGGTAGTGTCTGTATATATGGTATTATTTCTTCATTCTTCAATTTTTTGCAAGAAATTGAAACACTGAGAAAAATTGGCTTCAGATTTATCTCTTTAATATAGAGGTCAAAGGTCAAATATTTGGAATTTATCTAGAATACAGTAGAACAGTTCATTTTAGTAATCTTATGGTCCTCGTGAGAACCATTCGTTACTTCTAACTATAAGAGAAAGACTGTAAAGTAACGACTGTCGTCCACCTAAATTACTTGGGATGTATAAAGTAACCAATTGATTGCTAGTTCGTTACGTAAACAAAAAAAGTAATGAGTTAGCTCTTCCCACTAAATTACTTGTGATGTATAACTAATTGACTTACAGTTCCTTACGTAAAGAAAAACAGGCTGCCAATGTCTTCACTTTAGTTTACTTTGGGAGACTAAAGTAACAATTGACTTCCCACTAGACTACCTGGGACAGATTAAGTAGTCAGTGGTCTGCTTTCTTGCCATAAACTATTTGGAAATCACTCGAATTACAGTAATCAAGTTTTTGTTTGGATATCCCGCACGTTCAGATCTAAAGCTGCAACCCTAATCCGCTTATTTTGGAAATTTTGAGATTGCTTTCGGAACTTTTAAGAACTCTGAATAGATCCATCAGAGGCCCATCTTAAAGATAGTTCATGAATGAAGATTGTACAAGATTCCACCGTAGTCTTGTGATCATTGTCTGATCATTCAGGAACACGTCTAATATTCAGGAACTGAGCTCAAACATTCATTGCTATTGTCGTCAAAGAAAAGACATTGTAAGACACATGTCCATCATGTTCGAAGTGGTAAGCGTGAAGATATAAGGGTTCTTCTGCTCAAACAGTTCCATCTAAAATTAATGATTAACGAATGGTAACGTTGGAGTACCTGTTTGCTTGAGATAGTCTAGAACACCATCACGAAAGATTAGTTGATTGTCTTGTGAAGTTTAAGCATCCGAAACGTTGCCGTAAGCCGATGACCTATCTGCTCATCGGTTTCTTCGATAAATGAACGATTAATTTCGTACTTGGTAACGTTGGAACGCACGAAGATTTGTCGGTTCCTTGTGATGTTTAAGCAACTTCTTCGGTATCATGCACAAAATGTTTAAGATGTTCAAGTTGCTCGACTAGTTAAAGTTCCGAATCTGTGATCTATTTCAAGTTGTCACTGAAGTCAGAGATTGAGCTGTTTCAAAGGATGAACTTCTTTAGTCTAAAGTCAGTTGTCATCTGATCAGTACAACCGTGTACACTGCTATTGAGTCGACCTGACATGGACCTGGACATGGTTTGAAACCAACTACCAATGATCAGACTTCAGTGCGTTTTACTCAATTACGCTAAGAGCTAAATGAAGTCGAATTGATCAGGTTTTCGCTCAGGAACAACCAATTTTAAACACAATTTCCAATTCGATCATTCATAAGAACACTTTACTCCTTGTGTCTTATAGAAGTCAACCTCAGAACTGGAAAAGAGCTGACTTTAATGGTTAAATGCTTCATTATATGAACACTTGACTTCCTAGAAGTCAATCTTAAATTTGGAATCGAGCTGAATTCAGTGATTAAATGCTCCTTTCTTAATTATCAGATTCTTCGCTTAACCATATAGATGTCGTAAATTCCAGCCAAGGAGAGACATAGAAAGTCATCAGAGAAGACTCAGGTGTCAGTCGATCATGTATCGAAATACAATTTCCTATTCGATTGCATTTCCGTGTCGCCTTATCTTTGAATCTTATAGAACTTAAAACTTGGAACTATAAAAGTTTCCCTCGTTGTCTACTTGAACAATGGCATTTTCTTCGTGAATGAAATTTATGGACTGATCAACGGTGTTGTAAGAGTTTGAGTGCCATAAGATTTAGCTTGATAAATTTAAGAGCTTAAGAGAAGGGTTTGGGTTAAAAATTTTCTGTGAATACTATAAATGGAGTCGATCTTAAGGGTTTAAAGGTGTCTTGTCTTGGCTACTCTGACATAAATCCCCGTCCTGTTCTTCCCTATCCTTATTAGCGTCTATCATTTTCACCCACGTTAGTGGTGGAACTTCCTTTTGAAATCCTTTATTTCCTGGTAAATGGAGTCGCTTTTAAGGGTTTAAAGGTGTCTTCTCTTGACTACTCTGACATAAATCCCTGTCCCATTCCTCCCTATCCTAATCAGCATCTATCTTTTTCATCCACTTTGGTGGTGGAGCTTCTTTTGGAATAATTTATTTCCAGGTTGTTTTTGGTGACGCACTCGCCTCATCAATATCATTTTTAGCTTTGTCGGTCTCACTCATAGGATTTCGATTGATGACTCCTTTGAGAAAGGTATGACTTTTCTTTGTCCGTGTATTTGAGCTCTTTTTCTTATTAGATCTGTTCTCAGTGTTCAGTTCTTCAAGTGATCTAGATCTCTTTCGCTCAGAAATTGAGAGAGACTACGATATAGCCTTTAGAACGTCCTGGAATTGATCCAATTTAATCTTTTGAAGCATTTTGATCTATCGAGCTTTGCTTATCCATCTTATCCACCATTCGGTCTAATTCATCCCTGTTGGGATTAGGTATGATATTGTTATTAACATCTGGGGATTCAGAACCCTTAAACGTATCTTAAGAACGATGTTGCTTAAAGCAACATCGTTAAAGCAACATGCGTTTGATATGCTGTACTCTTGTCACTTTGTCCGTCAACACGACCAAGGTAAGACGACGACACATGACTCACAGGAAGACCAACACTTGGTCAGAGATACAAGCCGATGCAAAATGATCGGCGGCGGCGGCGCAACCATTTTAGGTCGGCGGCTTATTATAGAAAATATCGGCAGCGGCTAAATTGTCGGCTCAATTTAGCTTTTTCTTCAGAAATTGGTCTTATAAGTGTTTATTATATTGAAAAATCTCTGTATAATAGTCTGTTATATAGAAACCTGTCTCTATATACGTTTTTTTTTTTTTGCAGAAAATGGACATTATTAATATTACCACAATATTGTATGGCAACTCTTTTCAATTTGCCATAAGAATTTGAAATAGTGGCAACTCCGTTCAAATTGCTGAAATTATTTTCTGAAACACATGTGCAATTCAAATCTTTATCAGAGTCTACGTTTGAGCCGGCTTGGCTTTTGAGCCGAAAGAAGTCGGCAGCGGCGCGGCTTGCAAAATATTACCGGCGGTCAGCCGCCGCCGATTTAAGCCGTCTTGGTATTGGGCACCGTAACTTTAATATTATTAACTTTTTCCATTGATTATTGCTTTAGAGAGTCGCCAACTTCAGTCAGCGGCTAATGCAAGAAAGGCATTCTGTCCCCTCCCCTGGTAGGAGACGACAAATTGTTCATCCTCTAAATGGGGTAGTTCTCGGAGTTAGATTGGCAAAGGTCTTGAGAGTTCTAGTGCCCAAACTCATCAAGAGAACGAATCCTTTGAGTCCGTTAACTGTCAATGAATGAGTGTGGTAACAAAAATTTAACGATCATTAACACCTCGTAGTCCCAAAGAGAATCATCCGCTAACGATATATTGATCTGAAAGAACCTTTTAAAACAGGTGTAAGTACTAAACCGACTTTGCTGTGTCTACCTTTCGATTCGATGGGTTTTGAAATCGAACGATTTCTATCAGACTAAAAAGTCATTGAGTCATACCGGTATTATAGGCAAGTAATTACCTAATTACTTTTAGGTAATGCAAACTACATGCACTAATCATTTGGAAGTTTTTTACTTTGATTGACACAACTAAATTGAATACTCTCTTATTTTTCTCTCCCCTCCCCCTACGTCATAATTCCTTTAAGTGTACAACAACTTTATATATATAAAAGTATTATTTATCTTTTGAAATGTAACTGTAATTGTATTTTTGGTTCATTTGATTTTCATGTTCATGTATGTTTGTGTGTGTGTATGTGTAAAAAGAGAGTGTGTGTATTTATTTGTTTGTTTATTTTCCTTTCATTATTTTTAATGTAATATCTGTCTGTTAAGACTATATATGGTTGTCAGAAGCGTCTTCCCCTCCTGCCCACTTCTTCAATAGGGGACTGTCTGTAACTTTAATGGAGTATTCGCAAAAGGCATTAATAGAGCAGCCAAGCAGTAACAATGATAGCTGAAGTTTTTGGTTTGTATTTTTCAAAAGACCCCCAGACCTCCAGTAATGATAATGGTTATCGAAATCATCTGTGTGAGTTTTGTTAAGTTTATGAAGTAATTGGGGGAGTATGGCAGAGTAAAATAACGCATTTTAAAGTTTGTTTTGAAGTTTTTCATTATTATTTATGGCAAAAATTATTAAAAACTTTTAACAAAATGTTTTTTTCTTAACTTCAGTTTTCCATTATATATTTTTTATACACTTTTTCCTATATAAAATAATTATGTGTTTATTATCATTAACATCATTTTTGTTTGTTAAAAGTTTTTCTTGCAAGTTAATGTTTATTAAGTGATTTACATAATTATCTAAAAAAAAGATTTAGTTAAATAATAAAATAAAACTTTTTTCAGATATAGTAACAATAGCTGTTATATAATAGCTTAAATTGCCTTTTAGACCCAGACCTTTAAGGCCTGGATAACAAACTTCAATGTCATCAGTTCATTTTTATATAAAAGTTAAAATGAGCAAGTGTTGTAATTGTTAGTAATTAAAACTATTTGTTATTTAACTTTCAAGTATGACTCAGAAATTTTGCAAATATCGAATACAATGTTCAAAAGGTAATTTTTATAAAGAATTGTTTTGTAAACTACCAAACACAAGAAGTTAATTAGAAAATTTATTCGCCACATATAAAAAATAACAACAATATTTCGCAATTAACTTAAATTGCAGTGACTAATTTTAAAAGCAAATTTGTGTTATTTATGTTTTTAAACAACAAATGAAATTGCTACAAAAACAACACATTTAAACTAAATTAAGAGGAACCTCAATGAAAAAAAATCGAGGTTCTTAGAACTAGTTCTGTTTTAGTTCTGTTCTAGTTCTGTTCTAGTTCTATTGTAGTTCTGCTGTACTTCTGTTGTAATTCTGCTGTAATTCTGTTGAAATTCTGTTTTAATTCAGTTCTAGTTCTGTGCTAGTTCTGTTCTAGTTCTGTTCTAGTTCTGTTCTAGTTCTGTTCTAGTTCTGTTCTAGTTCTGTTCTAGTTCTGTTCTAGTTCTGTTCTAGTTCTGTTCTAGTTCTGTTCTAGTTGTTTCTAGTTCTGTTCTAGTTCTGTTCTAGTTCTGTTGTAGTTCTGTTCTAGTTCTATTGTAGTTCTGCTGTACTTCTGTTGTAATTCTGCTGTAATTCTGTTGAAATTCTGTTTTAATTCAGTTCTAGTTCTGTTCTAGTTCTGTTCTAGTTCTGTTCTAGTTCTGTTCTAGTTCTGTTCTAGTTCTGTTCTAGTTCTGTTCTAGTTCTGTTCTAGTTCTGTTCTAGTTCTGTTCTAGTTCTGTTCTAGTTCTGTTCTAGTTCTGTTCTAGTTCTGTTCTAGTTCTGTTCTAGTTCTGTTCTAGTTCTGTTCTAGTTCTGTTCTAGTTCTGTTCTAGTTCTGTTCTAGTTCTGTTCTAGTTCTGTTCTAGTTCTGTTCTAGTTCTGTTCTAGTTCTGTTCTAGTTCTGTTCTAGTTCTGTTCTAGTTCTGTTCTAGTTCTCTTCTAGTTCTGTTCTAGTTATGTTCTAGTTCTGTTCTAGTTCTGTTCTAGTTCTGTTCTAGTTCTGTTCTAGTTCAGTTCTAGTTCTGTTCTAGTTCAGTTCTAGTTCTGTTGTAGTTCTGTTCCAGTTCTATTGTAGTTCTGCTGTACTTCTGTTGTAATTCTGCTGTAAATCTGTTGTAATTCTGTTGTAATTCAGTTCTAGTTCTGTGCTATTCCTGTTCTAGTTCTGTTCTAGTTCTGTTCTAGTTCTGTTCTAGTTCTGTTCTAGTTCTGTTCTAGTTCTGTTCTAGTTCTGTTCTAGTTCTGTTCTAGTTCTGTTCTAGTTCTGTTCTAGTTCTGTTCTAGTTCTGTTCTAGTTCTGTTCTAGTTCTGTTCTAGTTCTGTTCTAGTTCTGTTCTAGTTCTGTTCTAGTTCTGTTCTAGTTCTCTTCTAGTTCTGTTCTAGTTCTGTTCTAGTTCTGTTCTAGTTCTGTTCTAGTTCTAGTTCTGTTCTAGTTCTGTTCTAGTTCTGTTCTAGTTCTGTTCTAGTTCTGTTCTAGTTCTGTTCTAGTTCTGTTCTAGTTCTGTTCTAGTTCTGTTCTAGTTCTGTTCTAGTTCTGTTCTAGTTCTGTTCTAGTTCTGTTCTAGTTCTGTTCTAGTTCTGTTTAGTTCTGTTCTAGTTCTGCTCTAGTTTTGTTCTAGTTCTGTTCTAGTTCTGTTCTAGTTTTGTTCTAGTTCTACTGCAGTTCTATTATAGTTCTTCTGTAATTCTGTTGTAATTCTGTTGTAATTCTGTTGTAATTTCGTTGTAATTTTGTTGCAATTCTGTTGTAATTCGGCTTTAATTCTGTTGTAGTTCTGTTGGAGTTCATTTGTATTTCTATTGTAATTCTATTGTAATTCTATTGTAATTCTATTGTAATTCTGTTGTAGTTTTGTTGTAGTTCTGTTCTAGTTCTGTTCTATTTCTGTTCTAATTCTGTTCTAGTTCTTTTAAAGTTCTTTTCTAGTTCTGCTGTACTTCTGTTTAATTCTGTCGTAATTCTGCTGTAATTCTGTTGTAATTCTGTTCTAGTTCTGTTGTAGTTCTGCTGTATTTTTTTCTAGTTCTGTTTTAGTTCCGTTCTAGTTCTGTTCTAGTTCTGTTTTAGTTCTGTTCTAGTTCTGTTCTAGTTCTGTTTTAGTTCTGTTTTAGTTCTGTTTTAGTTCTGTTCTAGTTCTGTTCTAGTTCTGTTCCAGTTCTGTTCCAGTTCTGTTCTAGTTCTGCTCTTGTTGCTCTAGTTCTGTTGTAGTTCTGTTGTAATTCTGTTTTAGTTCTGTTCTAGTTTTATTCTAGATCTATTATAATTTTCTTGTAATTCTGTTTTAATTCTGTTGTAATTCTGCTGTAATTCTGTTGTAATTCTGTTGTAATTTTTTTGTAATTCTGTTGTAATTTTGTTGTAATTATGTTGTTATTCTGTTGTAGTTCTGCTGTAATTCCGTTGTAGTTCTGCTGTAGGTTTGTTCTAGTTCTGTTTTAGTTCTGTTCTAGTTCTAGTTCTGTTCTAGTTCTGTTCTAGTTCTGTTCTAGTTCTGTTCTAGTTCTGTTAGTTCTGTTCTAGTTCTGTTCTAGTTCTGTTCTAGTTCTGTTGTAGTTCTGTTCTAGTTCTGTTCTAGTTATGTTCTAGTTCTATTCTAGTTCTACTTCTGTTCTAGTTAATATTCATTTATATTAACTACCTGCCATTTAAACCCGTTCAATTTATTCATTTAATTCCCAAACTCTTTATCTACAATCCCCTAAAATACTGTTTATTTAATTCCATAAATATTTTAGTAGATAATTTTATATTTATGCTTAAATCTTCCACCTCCATTTAATAAATAAACATTTTCATATGTTAGAGTATTTTTCGTTTATTTTTATTGTTATTATTATTTTTTCATCATATTTATCCACATTTGTAGAGTTAATAATACAATTTATTTAATAATTCTCATGAGTATTGTGCAATATATTTATACTGCATGTTGCAGTATTACTCTGCTGTGAGTTGTTTTTCGAACAGTAGCTATTATGACTTTAATCTTTTTTTTTATTTTTGAAAATATAGCAGCAGCTGTATTTGTTGCTGTTGCTATTGCTACTGCTCTGTAGTTAGTCCATGGAATATTCAAACTTTTTCATATTTTCAATTTAATTTATGAAATTAATTTTATATATTTTTATTATTTTTTCAGTGTTTTTTTTTTTTTTGTAATAGATTTTTTAATTAACTTTTTTTGTTTTGTAAGAGCGTGTTTGTGTTATTTTTTATAAATATTATCAATTTCTCATAACTATTTTTAGTTTTGTTTACTTGGTTTTTTTTCTGCAGTTTGTGTGTTTTGCACATTTTTAGATAAATTAAAAATGCAATTTTTTTTAAATAAAACAAAAGTATGTAGTTCTAAGCTTTAGGATTTATATGTTTTATTTTGTTAATAGATAACAACTAAAAACAACAACAAAAAACAAAAAACTACATAGAAATAAATTTACATTTTAGTTAACAAATTGTTGGGATTTTTTTTTAATTTATCACTTTTAGAAAAAAATGTAATTTTACTAAATAATTCAATAAAACAAATTTACAGATTAAAGTTTAACATTTAATGATAATTATGAAAGGATGCATCCAAGTAGGATTTATCGAAAATTTTCCATAATTCTAATATATATAGAAACTTTCTTTTTTCAATTCCATTTGAAAAATTCTTTACAAATTTCAATTCCCAACATAATCTTCCAAAGTTTGTAATTTCCACTTGCATCACACATTGTGGTGACATTTTCGACACAAACAACTTCATGCAATAACTTTAAACACTCTAGTACAGAATTACAACTCTGTATGTCTGCCATTATTAACACCAACACCGCCATATCTATCCTATTTCATATGTCCAACAACATCTCCCGAACTATAAGCAACCATATGAAAGAAACAATTCAACAATTTCAAAATTACAAGTACATACATACATTTACTTACTATTTGACAGGCAGTTTTGAAATTCTAGTATTTTAGTGTAGTATGTGAGTGTGTGTATTTAAAACCATAAATCTGTCAACAAAATATGTTATAATGGAATTGCTGCAATACATAGAGGAAACACTTGCAACAAAGTTGAGCCGTCAACAGTCTAAACAATACAAAAGTGACAGAACTACTAGTTACGTTTTAGTTCTGTTCTAGTTCTGTTCTAGTTCTGTTTTAGTTCTGTTCTAGTTCTGTTCTAGTTCTGTTCTAGTTCTGTTCTAGTTCTGTTCTAGTTCTGTTCTAGTTCTGTTCTAGTTCTGTTCTAGTTCTGTTCTAGTTCTGTTCTAGTTCTGTACTAGTTCTGTTCTAGTTCTGTTGTAATTCTGTTGTAATTCTGTTATAATTCTGTTCTAGTTCTGTTCTAGTTCTGTTGTAATTCTGTTCTAGTTCTGTTCCAGTTCTGTTTCTAGTTCTGTTCTAGTTCTGTTCTAGTTCTGTTCTAGTTTCTAGTTCTGTTCTAGTTCTGTTCTAGTTCTGTTCTAGTTTCTAGTTCTGTTCTAGTTCTGTTCTAGTTCTGTTCTAGTTCTGTTCTAGTTCTGTTCTAGTTCTGTTCTAGTTCTGTTCTAGTTCTGTTCTAGTTCTGTTCTAGTTCTGTTCTAGTTCTGTTCTAGTTCTGTTCTAGTTCTGTTCTAGTTCTGTTCTAGTTCTGTTCTAGTTCTGTTCTAGTTCTGTTCTAGTTCTGTTCTAATTCTGTTCTAGTTCTGTTCTAGTTCTGTTCTAGTTCTGTTGTAATTCTGTTATATTCTGTTGTAATTCAGTTCTAGTTCTGTTCTAGTTCTGTTCTAGGTCTCTTCTAGTTCTGTTCTAGGTCTTCTAGTTCTGTTCTAGTTCTGTTCTAGTTCTGTTCTAGTTCTGTTCTAGTTCTGTTCTAGTTCTGTTCTAGTTCTGTTCTAGTTCTGTTCTAGTTCTGTTCTAGTTCTGTTCTAGTTCTGTTCTAGTTCTGTTCTAGTTCTGTTCTAGTTCTGTTCTAGTTCTGTTCTAGTTCTGTTCTAGTTCTGTTCTAGTTCTGTTCTAGTTCTGTTCTAGATCTGTTCTAGTTCTGTTCTAGTTCTATTCTAGTTCTGTTCTAGTTCTGTTCTAGTTCTGTGCAAGTTCTGTTCTAGTTCTTTTCTAGTTCTTTTCTAGTTCTGTTCTAGTTCCGTTCTAGTTCTGTTCTAGTTCTGTTCTAGTTCTGTTCTAGTTCTTTTCTAGTTCCGTTCTAGTTCTGTTCTAGTTCTGTTCTAGTTCTGTTCTAGTTCTGTTCTAGTTCTGTTCTAGTTCTGTTCTAGTTCTGTTCTAGTTCTGTTCTAGTTCTGTTCTAGTTCTGTTTTAGTTCTGTTCTAGTTCTGTTCTAGTTCTGTTCTAGTTCTGTTCTAGTTCTGTTCTAGTTCTGTTCTAGTTCTGTTCTAGTTCTGTTCTAGTTCTGTTCTAGTTCTGTTCTAGTTCTGTTCTAGTTCTGTTCTAGTTCTGTTCTAGTTCTGTTCTAGTTCTGTTCTAGTTCTGTTCTAGTTCTGTTCTGGTTCTGTTCTAGTTCTGTTTTAGTTCTGTTCTAGTTCTGTTCTAGTTCTGTTCTAGTTCTGTTCTAGTTCTAGTTGTAGTTCTGTTCTAGTTCTGTTCTAGTTCTGTTCTAGTTCTGTTCTAGTTCTGTTCTAGTTCTGTTCTAGTTCTGTTCTAGTTCTGTTCTAGTTCTGTTCTAGTTCTGTTCTAGTTCTGTTCTAGTTCTGTTCTAGTTCTGTTCTAGTTCTGTTCTAGTTCCGTTCTAGTTGTGTTCTAGTTCTGTTCTAGTTCTGTTCAAGTTCTGTTCTAGTTCCGTTCTAGTTCTGTTCTAGTTCTGTTCTAGTTCTGTTCTAGTTCTGTTCTAGTTCTGTTCTAGTTCTGTTCTAGTTATGTTCTAGTTCTGTTCTAGTTCTGGTGTAATTCTGTTGTAATTCTATTGTAATTCTGTTGTAAATGTAGTTGTTTGCTTTAAGAACAAAAATAGTTTTTGCGATAAAATATAAAGTAAACAATAAATTTTAAAACACACATTTGAGTTATTTATTTGAAAAAAAAAAAACAAAACATGTGAAATAGTTAAATAAACTATTTCACAAATTTTTACAAAATAAATATTAAAATTTACGCAGTTTCTTTGTTCTGCACCAAGGTTTTTCCAACGAAATATAACAAAAATAACTTGACAACAATAGAGTCTTACTTAAATGTAAAACAAAAACTGCGTTCATTGTATTTACTCATTTATACTTTGTTTTCTTACAAAGTTTTTTTATATTTTAGTAGTTTATTTGAAAATATTTTCAGTTTTTTTTCTTTACAGAAATGTGAAAATCATTATTTTTAAGCTTCGCTAACATTTTAGGTCATGTACGAGAGTTTAAACCAGAAAATTTTTGTTCAAAAGCGCCAACTGCAAAGACAGCGTACGCTTTATCATACAAGCTTGTTGTAGGCTTTAATCAAACCCCTGCCGTACCACACACACACATCATATTTACAATGATATTTTTTATAGAAAACGCATAATTTAATGTAGAGAAATTATTATAATAATTATAATACAATTATATCAAAACTAAGCAAAATATGTATTGTGTTTGTGTGTTTGTATAATGAAAATAGTTTGAGCAACATTTTTTTAATTCAAAAACCATGTATGTGGACGATGGACATGTGTAACCTGTCAGACGGTGCTTTATGTGTGTTTTTGAAAAAAAAAATGCGTAACCACTTGATTTTGTTTTCTTTTTGAAATTTTCAACTGAAATGGAAAAATAACTAAGTGAAGTTTTAATTTCAATTAGTAGATACGCTACAGTAAGCAATGCCGTACAGAGTGACTTGGATATTAGCTTTTAAATGATCGATTAGTTCTGTTCTAGTTCTGTTCCAGTTCTGTTCTAGTTCTGTTCTAGTTCTGTTCTAGTTCTGTTCTAGTTCTGTTCCAGTTCTGTTCCAGTTCTGTTCTAGTTCTGTTCTAGTTCTGTTCTAGTTATGTCTAGTTCTGTTCTAGTTTCTGTTCTAGTTCTGTTCTAGTTCTGTTCTAGTTCTGTTCTAGTTCTAGTCTAGTTCTGTTCTAGTTCTGTTTCTAGTTCTGTTCTAGTTCTGTTCTAGTTCTGTTCTAGTTCTGTTCTAGTTCTGTTCTAGTTCTGTTCTAGTTCTGTTCAAGTTCTGTTCTAGTTCTGTTCTAGTTCTGTTCTAGTTCTGTTCTAGTTCAGTTCTAGTTCTGTTTCTAGTTCTGTTCTAATTCTGTTCTAGTTCTGTTCTAGTTCTGTTCTAGTTCTATTCTAGTTCTGTTCTAGTTCTGTTCTAGTTCTGTTCAAGTTCTGTTCTAGTTCTGTTCTAGTTCTGTTCTAGTTCTGTTCTAGTTCTGTTCTAGTTCTGTTCTAGTTCTGTTCTAGCTCTGTTCTAGCTCTGTTCTAGTTCTGTTCTAGTTCTGTTCTAGTTCTGTTCTAGTTCTGTTCTAGTTCTGTTCTAGTTCTGTTCTAGTTCTGTTCTAGTTCTGTTCTAGTTCTGTTCTAGTTCTGTTCTAGCTCTGTTCTAGTTCTGTTCTAGTTCTGTTTAGTTCTGTTCTAGTTCTGTTCTAGTTCTGTTCTAGTTCTGTTCTAGTTCTGTTCTAGTTCTGTTCTAGTTCTGTTCTAGTTCTGTTCTAGTTCCGTTCAAGTTCTGTTCTAGTTCCGTTCAAGTTCTGTTCTAGTTCTGTTCTAGTTCTGTTCTAGTTCTGTTCTAGTTCTGTTCTAGTTCTGTTCTAGTTCTGTTCTAGTTCTGTTCTAGTTCTGTTCTAGTTCTGTTCTAGTTCTGTTCTAGTTCTGTTCTAGTTCTGTTCTAGTTCTGTTCTAGTTCTGTTCTAGTTCTGTTCTAGTTTCTGTTCTAGTTCTGTTCTAGTTCTGTTCTAGTTCTGTTCTAGTTCTGTTCTAGTTCTGTTTTAGTTCTGTTTTAGTTCTGTTCTAGTTCTGTTCTAGTTGTGTTCTAGTTCTGTTCTAGTTCTGTTCTAGTTCTGTTCTAGTTCTGTTCTAGTTCTGTTCTAGTTCTGTTCTAGTTCTGTTCTAGTTCTGTTCTAGTTCTGTTCTAGTTCTGTTCTAGTTCTGTTCTAGTTCTGTTCTAGTTCTGTTCTAGTTCTGTTCTAGTTCTGTTCTAGTTATGTTCTAGTTCTGTTCTAGTTCTGTTCTGGTTCTGTTCTAGTTCTGTTCTAGTTCTGTTCTAGTTCTGTTTCTAGTTCTGTTCTAGTTTCTGTTCTAGTTCTGTTCTAGTTCTGTTCTAGTTCTGTTCTAGTTCTGTTCTAGTTCTGTTCTAGTTCTGTTCTAGTTCTGTTCTAGTTCTGTTCTAGTTCTGTTCTAGTTCTGTTCTAGTTCTGTTCTAGTTCTGTTCCAGTTCTGTTCTAGTTCTGTTCTAGTTCTGTTCTAGTTCTGTTCTAGTTCTGTTCTAGTTCTGTTCTAGTTCTGTTCTAGTTCTGTTCCAGTTCTGTTCTAGTTCTGTTCTAGTTCTAGTTCTGTTCTAGTTCTAGTTCTGTTCTAGTTCTGTTCTAGTTCTGTTCTAGTTCTGTTCTAGTTCTGTTCTAGTTCTGTTCTAGTTCTGTTCTAGTTCTGTTCTAGTTCTGTTCAAGTTCTGTTCTAGTTCTGTTTAGTTCTGTTTTAGTTCTTTCTGTTCTGTTATTCTGTTCTAGTTCTGTTCTAGTTCTGTTCTAGTTCTGTTCTAGTTCTGTTCTAGTTCTGTTCTAGTTCTGTTCTAGTTCTGTTCTAGTTCTGTTCTAGTTCTGTTCTAGTTCTGTTCTAGTTCTGTTCTAGTTCTGTTCTAGTTCTGTTCTAGTTCTGTTCTAGTTCTGTTCTAGTTCTGTTCTAGTTCTGTTCTAGTTCTGTTCTAGTTCTGTTCGAGTTCTAGTTCTTTCTGTTCTAGTTCTGTTCTAGTTCTGTTCTAGTTCTGTTCTAGTTCTGTTCTAGTTCTGTTCTAGTTTCTGTTCTAGTTCTGTTCTAGTTCTGTTCTAGTTCTGTTCTAGTTGTTCTAGTTCTGTTCTAGTTCTGTTCTAGTTCTGTTCTAGTTCTGTTCTAGTTCTGTTCTAGTTCTGTTCTAGTTCTGTTCCTAGTTCTGTTCTAGTTCTGTTCTAGTTCTGTTCTAGGTTCTGTCTAGTTCCTGTTCTAGTTCTGTCTAGTTCTGTTCTAGTTCTGTTCTAGTTCTGTTCTGTTCTGTTCTAGTTCTTTCTAGTTCTGTTCTAGTTTTCTAGTTCTGTTCTAGTTCTTCTAGGTTCTGTTCTAGTCTGTCTAGTCTGTTCTAGTTCTGCTAGTTCTTTCTAGTTCTGTTCTAGTTCTGTTCTAGTTCTGTTTCTAGTTCTGTTCTAGTTCCTGGTTCTAGTTCTGTTCTAGTTCTGTTCTAGTTCTGTTCTAGTTCTGTTCTAGTTCTGTTCTAGTTCTGTTCTAGTTCTGTTCTAGTTCTGTTCTAGTTCTGTTCTAGTTCTGTTCTAGTTCTGTTCTAGTTCTGTTCTAGTTTCTGTTCTAGTTCTGTTCTAGTTCTGTTCTAGTGCTGTTCTAGTTCTGTTCTAGTTCTGTTCTAGTTCTTTCTAGGTTCTGTTCTAGTTCTGTTCTAGTTCTGTTCTAGTTCTGTTCTAGTTCCTGTTCTAGTTCTGTTCTAGTTCTGTTCTAGTTCTGTCTTCTAGGTTCTGTTCTAGTTCTGTTCTTAGTTCTGTTCTAGTTCTGTTCTAGTTCTGTTCTAGTTCTGTTCTAGTTCTGTTCTAGTTCTGTTCTAGTTCTGTTCTAGTTCTGTTCTAGTTCTGTTCTAGTTCTGTTCTAGTCTTTCTAGTTCTGTTCTAGTCTGTTCTAGGTCTGTTCTAGTTCTGTTCTAGTTTCTGTTCTAGTTCTGTTCTAGTTCTGTTCTAGTTCTGTTCTAGTTCTGTTCTAGTCTGTTCTAGTTCTGTTCTAGTTCTGTTCTAGTTCTGTTCTAGTTCTGTTCTAGTTCTGTTCTAGTTCTGTCTAGTTCTTTCTAGTTCTAGTTCGGTTCTAGTTCTGTTTCTAGTTCTGTTCTAGTTCTGTTCTAGTTCTGTTCTAGTTCTGTTCTAGTTCTGTTCTAGGTCTAGTTCTGTTCTGTTCTGTTCTAGTTCTGTTCTAGTTCTGTTCCAGTTCTGGTTCTAGTTCTGTTCTAGTTCTTGTTCTAGTTCTGTTCTAGTTCTGTTCTAGTTCTGTTCTAGTTCTGTTCTAGTTCTGTTCTAGTTCTGTTCTAGTTCTGTTCAGTTCTGTTCTAGTTCTGTTCTAGTTCTGTCTAGTTCCGTTCAAGTTCTGTTCTTTATTCTGTTCTAGTTCTGTTCTAGTTCTGTTCTAGTTCTGTTCTAGTTCTGTTCTAGTTCTGTTCTAGTTCTGTTCTAGTTCTGTTCTAGTTCTGTTCTAGTTCTGTCTAGTTCTGTTCTAGTTCTGTTCTAGTTTCTGTTCCAGTTCGTCTAGTTCTGTTCTAGTTCTGTTCCAGTTCTGTTCTAGTTCTGTTCTAGTTATGTTCTAGTTCTGTTCTAGTTCTGTTCTAGTTGTGGTTCTAGTTCTGTTCTAGTTCTGTTCGAGTTCTGTTCTAGTTCTGTTCTAGTTCTGTTTCTAGTTCTGTTCTAGTTCTGTCTAGTTCTATTCTGTTCTAGTTCTAGTTCTGTTCTAGTTTCTGTTCTAGTTCTGTTCTAGTTCTGTTCTAGTTCTGTTCTAGTTCTGTTTCTAGTTCTGTTCTAGTTCTGTTCTAGTTCTTGTTCTATTTGTTCTAGTTCTGTTCTAGTTCTGTTCCAGTTCTGTTCTAGTTCTGTTCTAGTTCTGTTCTAGTTCTGTTCTAGTTCTGTTCTAGTTCTGTTCTAGTTCTGTTCTAGTTCTGTTCCAGTTCTGTTCTAGTTCTGTTCTAGTTCTGTTCTAGTTCTGTTCTTGTTCTGTTCTAGTTCTGTTCTGTTCTAGTTCTGTTCAAGTTCTGTTCAAGTTCTGTTCAAGTTCTGTTCTAGTTCTGTTTAGTTCTGTTCTGTTCTGTTAGTTCTGTTCTAGTTCTGTTCTAGTTCTGTTCTAGTTCTGTTCGAGTTCTGTTCTAGTTATGTTCTAGTTCTGTTCTAGTTCTGTTCTAGTTCTGTTCTAGTTCTGTTCTAGTTCTGTTCTAGTTCTGTTCTAGTTCTGTTCTAGTTCTGTTCTAGTTCTGTTCTAGTTCTGTTCTAGTTCTGTTCTGGTTCTGTTCTAGTTCTGTTCTAGTTCTGTTCTAGTTCTGTTCTGTTCTAGTTCTGTTCTAGTTCTGTTCTAGTTCTGTTCTAGTTCTGTTCTAGTTCTGTTCTAGTGTTGTTCTATTCTAGTTTATTATAGTTCTTTTCAGAATAACTCTCATTCGAATCGAAAAATTCTTGAGATTATAAGTTAAACCAAGACCAATATTCGCATAAAAGGATCATTTCTAAAACTAGTTAATTCAAATCATTTCAATCAACCAAAAACAAAAACTTTGCAGCTGTTTAAATAAAATTTTCGTAACATTTCTCTAACCTTTTCCGCCCACTCTCGTGCGTATTATAATGCAAACACAAACGCTTTTCAAACATATGTACATAACCCAACTTTCCACATATTACCACTTGTTCAAACATGCGTTTCGCCTAAAAACGATGGAGAAAAAAAGATTTACGAACATGACACCTATCAAATGAAAACCGCAAAAACACTCTCTGAAAACATTATAAATTAACTATAGGTTTTATGGAGTTCTGTGTTCAATTTAAAAATCATTTCTACTATTTGAGGCTGTAGTTTTTCTCATAATGTTTTATTTTCGAAATGAAAATGATGTCTGGACTCTTAAAAAAGGTTTCCATTGACCAAGCTCAAGTGGTCTGATACGATTTTGTTTTTCTGTATGTTTTCAAATATCTAGAGAGTGTGGGTGTTTGTTTGTGTTTTAGTGTGGGGGTCAGGTCATCATGTGTAAAAATTCTTGTGAAAATTTAATTATTCATAACTTTTTATTATATTTTATAAAAAAATCTCTATTTACTACTTTATTTTGTGAGTTTATTTTCAAATGCTTATCGTTTGAATTACAAACTTGTATAAATAAAAATTTAAGCGGAAATGTTCTTTTTTTGTTGAAGTTTATATTTTATAATGAAATTATAAAAGTTTTTTAAAGTAAATTTTATTTTATAACTTTATTGTATATAAAATAGAGAAAAAACTGTCCTTGGTTTAGTTTTTCTCTGAATAATTTGCTTAAAAAATGTTACCAGTATGTTAGGAAATTATATGGAAAACATTTGATAACATTTTTTTGATAAATTGAAATTTAGTTTAGATTTTAATGGAAATTTATATTATATAATAGTGACATACCAATTTAATCGAATTATATATGGAAAATGTTTTGTGCTGATATTTTAGAAAACAGAAATTAACAAAAATTCAAGGTCTTTGTGTTGTCGGAATTATATGGACTTTTCTCTTATTGGAGGTCAATTAAATTGTTCTAGGAATGTGGAGAGAGAATATTTATTTTTGATAATTCCCACGAAGGAATTTATAGTTCAGTTCTAGGAACAAAACTAAACATGACGCAGATTGAACTTGAACTGAATAGAACTTAACTAGAATGAAATAAAACTAGAAAACTTAACTGAACTAGAACTTAATTAGAACTGAACTAAAACTGATAGAAACTAGAAATGAACTTAAACTGAACTAGAACTTAACTTAAACTGAACTAGAACTGAACTAGAACTGAACTAGAACGAACTAGAACTGAACTAGAACTGAACTAGAACTGATAGAACTGAACTAGAACTGAACTAGAACTGAACTAGAACTGACTAGAACTGAACTAGAACTGAACTAGAACTGAACTAGAACTGAACTAGGAACTAGAACTGAACTAGAAACTGAACTAGAACTGAACTAGAACTGAACTAGAACTGAACTAGAACTGAACTAGAACCTAGAACTAGAACTGAACTAGAACTGAAACTAGAACTGAACTAGACTGAACTAGAACGAACTAGGAACTAGAACTAGAACTAGAACTGAACTAGAACATGAACTAGAACTAACTAGATCAGAAATAGAACTGAACTAGATCAGAACTAGAACAGAACAGAACTGAAACAGAACTAGAACAGAACTAAAACAGAACTAGAACAGAACTAGAACAGAACTAGAACGAACTAGAACAGAACTAGAAAGAAATAGAACTGAACTAGAAATGAACTAGAACTGAACTACAACTGAACTAGAACTGAACTAGAACTTAACTAGAACTGAACTAGAACTGAACTAGAACTGAACTAGAACTGACTAGAACTGACCTAGAACTGAACTAGAACTGAACTAGAACTGAACTAGAACTGAAACTAGAACTGAACTAGAACTGAACTAGAACTGAACTAGAACTGAACTGAACTGAACTGAACTAGAACTAGAACTAGAACTAGAACTAGAACTAGAACTAGAACTGAACTAGAACTAGAACTGAACTGAACTAGAACTGAACTAGAAGAACTAGAACTGAACTAGAAACTGAACTAGAACTGAACTAGAACTGAACTAGAACTGAACTAGAACTGAACTAGAACTGAACTAGAACTGAACTAGAACTGAACTAGAACTGAACTAGAACTGAACTAGAACTGAACTAGAACTGAACTAGAACTGACTAGAACTGAACTAGAACTGAACTAGAACTGAACTAGAACTGAACTAGACTAGAACTGAACTGAATCTGAACTGAACTAGAACTGAACTAGAACTGAACTAGAACTGAACTAGAAACTGAACTAGAACTGACACTAGAACTGACCTAGAGACTGAACTAGAACTGAACTAGAACTGAACTAGAACTGAACTAGAACTGAACTAGAACTGAACTAGAACTGAACTAGAACTGAACTAGAAACTGAACTAGAACTGAACTAGAACTGAACTAGAACTGAACTAGAACTGAACTAGAACTGAACTAGAACTGAACTAGAACTGAAACTAGAACTGAACCTAGAACTGAACTAGAACCTGACTAGAACTGAACTAGAACTGAACTAGAACTGAACTAGAACTGACTAGAACTGAACTAGAACTGAACTAGAACTGAACTAGAACTGAACTAGAACTGAACTAGAAAACTAGAACTGAACTAGAACTAACTAGAACTGAACTAGAACTGAACTAGAACTGAACTAGAACTGACTGAACTAGAACTGAACTAGAACTGAACTAGAACTGAACTAGAACTGAACAAACTGACTAGAACTGAACTAGAACTGAACTGACTAGAACTGAACTAGAACTGAACTAAACTGAACTAGAACTAGAACTGAACTAGAAACTGAACTAGAACTGAACTAGAACTGAACTAGAACCTGAACTAGAACTGAACTAGAACTGAACTAGAACTGAACTAGAACTGAACTAGAACTGACTAGACTAACTAGAACTAAACTAGAACTGAAGTAGAGCTGAACTAGAACTGAAATCCCATTTATAGAATTTTCTAAAAAACTCTCACATAATTATTTTAATTTCCTACAAATTATAAAAATTTAACACTTTTCACTAACAATTACCTCAAATTAAATGCTGTTACATCAGCATGACATAACAAACAAAAAAACCGGAAAAAAGAAAAATATGTAAACAAAACTTAAAACCCTTATAGTCTAAAAACAAGATCATTTGGGTATTTAATTTGAATAATAAAAGAAAAAAATACCTAAACAATAATTTTATTTAATTTGCTTTCTTCACACTATTAAAATAACAAAATAAACTCTACAACACGAAACGAAAGAATACAAGATTCAACAACAAAAGTGTGATTATGGCCCAATTTAACAAGTTTCTGACGCATTAAGTACAAAAACTACACAAAAACCCCAGACAAACTCTGCTGTCAAATATGAAGAAACACAGAGAAATGTTGTGGTAAAGAGCAATAAAAAACTTCAAAAGAATTAAAAAATACCATAAAACAGCAACAATTTGCAAAAAATCTAGAGTTTGAAAATAAACTGTGAAAAAGACTACAAACGAGTATTTACGTTCTTTAGCAAGTTTGAACCAAGTTTAAAACTTGTAATAAGTGGAAAAAGAAAGAAACATAAACAAAAATGAAAAAACAACAAAAAAGTAATTTCTGCTTCATTTTTGAAATAAATAAATATTTGCGATTTTTTTTATTATTGCTTACAATTCTGCATGATGTTTGGGGAGATAATGGCGATAAACCAGGGATTCTTAACTGGGGCCTACGCCTTCAATTCTCGAATACTGAATTAGAACAGAACTGAATAGAACTAGAACAGAGCTAGAAGAGAACTAGAACAGAACTAGGACAGAACTAGAACAGAACTAGAACAGAACTAGAACAGAACTAGAACAGAACTAGAACAGAACTAGAACAGAACTAGAACAGAACTAGAACAGAACTAGAACAGAACTAGAACAGAACTAGAACAGAACTAGAACAGAACTAGAACAGAACTAGAACAGAACTAGAACAGAACTAGAACAGAACTAGCACAGAACTAGAACAGAACTAGAACAGAACTAGAACAGAACTAGAACAGAACTAGAACAGAACTAGAACAGAACTAGAACAGAACTAGAATAGAACTAGAACAGAACTAGAACAGAACTAGAACAGAACTAGAACAGAACTAGAACAGAACTAGAACAGAACTAGAACAGAACTAGAACAGAACTAGAACAGAACTAGAACAGAACTAGAACAGAACTAGAACAGAACTAGAACAGAACCAGAGCAGAACTAGAACAGAACTAGAACACAACTAGAACAGAACTAGAACAGAACTAGAACAGAACTAGAACAGAACTAGAACAGAACTAGAACAGAACTAGAACAGAACTAGAACAGAACTAGAACAGAACTAGAACAGAACTAGAACAGAACTAGAACAGAACTAGAACAGAATAAAGAACAGAACTAGAACAGAACTAGAACAGAACTAGAACTGAACTAGAACTGAACTAGAACTGAACTAGAACTGAACTAGAACTGAACTAGAACTGAACTAGAACTGAACTAGAACTGAACTAGAACTGAACTAGAACTGAACTAGAACTGAACTGGAACTGAACTAGAACTGAACTAGAACTGAACTGGAACTGAACTAGAACTGAACTAGAACTGAACTAGAACTGAACTAGAACTGAACTAGAACTGAACTAGAACTGAACTAGAACTGAACTAGAACTGAACTAGAACTGAACTAGAACTGAACTAGAACTAGAGCTGAACTAGAACTGAACTAGAACTGAACTAGAATTGAACTAGAACTGAACTAGAACGAACTAGAACTGAACTAGAACTGAACTAGAACTGAACTAGAACTGAACTAGAACTGAACTAGAACTGAACTAGAACTGAACTAGAACTGAACTAGAACTGAACTAGAACTGAACTAGAACTGAACTAGAACTGAACTAGAACTGAACTAGAACTGAACTAGAACAGAACTAGAACAGAACTAGAACAGAACTAGAACAGAACTAGAACTGAACTAGAACTGAACTAGAACTGAACTAGAACTGAACTAGAACTGAAACTAGAACTGAACTAGAACTGAAACTAGAACTGAACTAGAACTGAACTAGAACTGAACTAGAACTGAACTAGAACTGAACTAGAACTGAACTAGAACTGAACTAGAACAGAACTAGAACTAAGCTAAGACAGATCTAGTACTAAGGTAGACAAACTCTCTATAATTTTTTAAAACCAAGAGTATTGCCTCTGAATTGTAAACAAAAATCATTAAGAAACTCTGTTTCTCTAGCTGCTGGCTAGCTACTACTGTTTTGCTGGTGTGATTTTCTATACATATTTCATTTTCTCAATCTCTTTTAAATCTTTTAACTAAAGATTGGCGTTAGATGAGGTCAATGTCTTAAAGATTACATTTACATGTTGTTTGAAATACACATACCCACACATATGCAGCCAAATTGAATTTTTTCAAACATTTATTTGAATTTGTGTTAACAGCAATTTTAGAAATGTTTGCTAACAATAAAATTAATTAAAATAAATTCAATTTACCTATTATTAACTTATAAATATTTATAAGAAATTCGTGAATCATAAATACGTTTGAATTTGCAATTTTTATAAAAAAAACATAAATTTTATTTTAATTTAAAACAAAAAAAATTCACATTGATAACATTTTTGTTAAAAGATATTTCGTTTTTTTTTCTTTAATTTTTTACGATTGCATGTCCCAAAATAACACCCCTATTTAAGGATATCGTATTTTTCATTTGGTATTTAAACAGAAAAATTCTTTGGAAATTTATTAGTTGTTGGACCTTGACCTTGAACTCTCTATACAAATTTTAGAAAATATACACTGGAGTACAGAAATTGTTGGTTATTTTGGGTAATAATTAAAAAAACTGGTTATGGATAAAGTAAGACACTTGAGACTAACTACTTAACCAAATAGGGGTGCGTGTTTAAAATACGAACACGTACAGTGGTTTGAGAAGAATATTAAATTATAAGAAATTTAATTACAATTTTAAAAGAAAGAATGCAGACGAAAACAGTGTGTGGTCTGTGGATTTGACTATAGACAGGACTATAGTCTAGTCCTAGTGAACTCTAGTCTACTATAAAGTCTACACTTTAGCCAATAGTATAGTCTATAGTCTAGTGTATGTATAGTCTGGTATGTATAGTCTAGTGTATGTATAGTCTAGTCTATAGTATAGTCTATAGTCTAGTCTATAGTCTAGTCTATAGTCTAGTCTATAGCCTAGTCTATAGTCTAGTCTATAGCCTAGTCTATAGTCTAGTCTATAGTCTAGTCTATAGTCTTAGTCTATAGTCTTTAGTCTATAGTCTTCTAGTCTATAGTCTTGTCTATAGTCTAGTCTATAGTCTTGTCTATAGTCTAGTCTATAGTCTTGTCTATAGTCTAGTCTATAGTCTAGTCTATAGTCTAGTCTATAGTCTAGTTAATAGTCTAGTCTATAGTCTAGTATATAGTCTAGTCTATAGTCTAGTCTATAGTCTAGTATATAGTCTAGTCCTATAGTCTAGTCTAGTCTAGTCTAGTCTACAATCTAGTCTATATTCTAGTCTATAGTCTAGTCTATAGTCTAGTCTATAGTCTAGTCTATAGTCTAGTCTATAGTCTAGTCTATAGTCTAGTCTATAGTCTAGTCTATAGTCTAGTCTATAGTCTAGTTTATAGTCCAGTCTATAGTCTAGTCATAGTCTAGTCTATAGTCTAGTCTATAGTCTTAGTCATATGGTCTAGTCTATAGTCTAGTCTATAGTCTAGTCTATAGTCTGTCCTATAGTCTAGTCTATAGTCTAGTCTATAGTCTAGTCTATGTCTAGTCTATAGTCTAGTCTATAGTCGAGTCTTAGTCTATCCTATAGTCTAGTCTATAGTCTAGTCTAGTCTAGTCTATAGTCTAGTCTATAGTCTAGTCTATAGTCAGTCTATAGTCTAGTAGTCTAGTCTATAGTCTAGTCTATAGTCTAGTCTAGTCTATAGTCTAGTCTATAGTCTAGTCTATAGTTAGTCTATAGTCTAGTCTATAGTCTAGTCTATAGTCTAGTCCTATAGTCGAGTCCTATAGTCTATCGTCTAGTATATAGTCTAGTCTAGTCTATAGTCGTCTATAGTCGAGTCTATAGTCTAGTCTATAGTCGAGTCTATAGTCTAGTCTATAGTCTAGTCTATAGTCTAGTCTATAGTCTAGTCTACTATAGTCTATAGTCTAGTCTATAGTCTAGTCTATAGTCTAGTCTATAGTCTAGTCTATAGTCTAGTCTATAGTCTAGTCTATAGTGTAGTCTATAGTCTAGTCTATAGTCTAGTCTATAGTCTAGTCTATAGTCTAGTCTATAGTCTAGCCAATAGTCTAGTCTATAGTCTAGTCTATAGTCTAGTCTATAGTCTAGTCTATAGTCTAGTCTATAGTCTAGTCTATAGTCTAGTCTATAGTCTAGTCTATAGTCTAGTCTATAGTCCTGTCTATAGTCTAGTCTATAGTCTAGTCTATAGTCTAGTCTATAGTCTAGTCTATAGTCTAGTCTATAGTCTATAGTCTAGTCTATAGTCTAGTCTATAGTCCTAGTCTATAGTCTAGTCTATAGTCTAGTCTATAGTCTAGTCTATAGTCGAGTCTATAGTCTAGTCTATAGTCTAGTCTATAGTCTAGTCTATAGTCTATAGTCTAGTCTATAGTCGAGTCTATAGTCGAGGTCTATAGTCTAGTCTATAGTCTAGTTTATAGTCTAGTCTATAGTCTAGTCTATAGTCTAGTCTATAGTCTAGTCTATAGTCTAGTCTATAGTCTAGTCTATAGTCTAGTCTATAGTCTAGTCTATAGTCTAGTCTATAGTCTAGTCTATAGTCTAGTCTATAGTCTAGTCTATAGTCTAGTCTATAGTCTAGTCTATAGTCTAGTCTATAGTCTAGCCAATAGTCTAGTCTATAGTCTAGTCTATAGTCTAGTCTATAGTCTAGTCTATAGTCTAGTCTATAGTCTAGTCTATAGTCTAGTCTATAGTCTAGTCTAGTCTAGTCTATAGTCTAGTCTATAGTCTAGTCTATAGTCTAGTCTATAGTCTAGTCTATAGTCTAGTCTATAGTCTAGTCTATAGTCTAGTCTATAGTCTAGTCTATAGTCTAGTCTATAGTCTAGTCTATAGTCTAGTCTATAGTCTAGTCTATAGTCTAGTCTATAGTCTAGTCTATAGTCTAGTCTATAGTCTAGTCTATAGTCTAGTCTATAGTCTAGTCTATAGTCTAGTCTAGTCTATAGTCTAGTCTATAGTCTAGTCTATAGTCTAGTCTATAGTCTAGTCTATAGTCTAGTCTAGTCTATAGTCTAGTCTAGTCTATAGTCTAGTCTATAGTCTAGTCTAGTCTAGTCTATAGTCTAGTCTATAGTCTAGTCTACAGTCTAGTCTATAGTCTAGCTATAGTCTTGTCTATAGTCTAGTCTATAGTCTAGCCAATAGTCTAGTCTATAGTCTAGTCTATAGTCCTAGTCTATAGTCTAGTCTTTAGTCTAGTCTATAGTTTATAGTCTAGTCTATAGTCTAGTCTATAGTTTATAGTCTAGTCTATAGTCTAGTCTAGTATAGTCGAGTCTAGTCTAGTATAGTCTAGTCTATAGTCTAGTCTTATAGTCTAGTCTATAGTCTAGTCTATAGTCTAGTCTATAGTCTAGTCTATAGTCTAGTCTATAGTCCTAGTCTATAGTAGTCTATAGTCTAGTCTATAGTCTAGTCTATAGTCTAGTCTATAGTCTAGTCTATATTTCTAGTCTATAGCCTAGTCTAGTCTATAGTCTAGTCTATAGCCTAGTCTAGTCTATAGTCTAGTCTATATTCTAGTCTATAGCCTAGTCTAGTCTATAGTCTAGTCTATAGTCTACTCTATAGTCTAGTCTATAGTCTACTTTATAGTCTAGTCTATAGTCTAGTCTATAGTCTAGTCTATAGTCTAGTCTATAGTCTAGTCTATAGTCTAGTCTATAGTCTAGTCTATAGTCTAGTCTATAGTCTAGTCTATAGTCTAGTCTATAGTCTAGTCTATAGTCTAGTCCATAGTCTCGTCTATAGTCTTGTCTATAGTCTAGTCTATAGTCTAGTCTATAGTCCAGTCTATAGTCTTGTCTATAATCTAGTCTATAGTCTAGTCGATAGCCTAGTCTACAGTCTGTTAAACCGTTAGTAAACCACTGTCTGTAGAATTTGCGTCTATTTGGTAATTTTCTATTCAATTGAACTTCATTAATATGTATTGCAGGCCCCATAGAGTATAAATGAGTATGTACCTTTAATTCCAAAGAAAAATTCTATTAAATATGTAAGGAATTTTTAATTTAATTCTTATTTCTTTATCTTACATTTAAATTTTACTAGGATTCAAAAAGAAAATTCGAACATTAATTGACATATAGACATTAGATTAACTTTTGGTTAGCAGGTTCTGCAGCAAAATTATTAAAAAAAACTACAGTGGACGTCCACTAGTACGAATTATATAGTGTCAGGCCCTTTCGTAATACCGAAAAATTCGTATTATTGAACAACACATTTTGTATGTTTAAATTCAAATAATACACAAAAAATATTGGATTTTATTTATTTTTTTTTTATTTTTCATGAAAAATTACATAACGGAACAAAATATAATAAATGTGTATTATTTTAAATAAATTTATTGTACATAAACAGGCAAAAAAGGGACATATTTACGTATATGAATTGTTAATTTTGAAAGTATCGTGAGTCCAATGGTTGAAATGAGATATATGTAGAAGGTTTTAAATTTTAATGTTTTAAAAAGATGTGTGCCAAAGACAATTTGCAATTTACATATGTGTTCTAAAATGTATTAAAATGTTCAGATTACATAAAACTTTTATTAGAAACTTGAATGGAATATACCACAATTCTCTAATTTATAATTTTCTCTTAAAAATTAGAATAGTTATCCTTAAACCCATTGTTTGGAATGTGGAGTCAACACTATTTTCAAAATTAACAGTTCATACATACATATGTATATAAATATCATTTTACTATTAAAAAATCCATCATTTAACATCGATGTTTATTACATTGTAAAATGATTTTTTACGGCTTTTTCAATAACAGTGCTTTTGAGGCTTCAATATTGTTCTCAGCAGAGTTATTGTCGGGAACTCATTGGCGTTATCATCCAATTTAATTTCTTCTCTTGGGTCATCAAAATTCCAATAAAATAAATTAATAACACTAAATAATTGTTGATTTGTAAATATACATGCAGTAAATTGTATGTATAGGATTTTTAAAAATACAAAACACTTGTAATAAATACAAAAAAACTTCAAAATTACTGAGCTTAAGGTGAATGATACCGAAATAATAAAATAAAAACATAATAAAAACTTCATTCATACGTAAATAAAACCAAAATTCCCATAAAAAAATGCGTTATTCGTACTATCGAACAGAAAAATTGTGACTTTATTCGTACTATAGAGTAGACAATGCAACAATTTTGCCATTCGTATTATTGGATATTCGTAATAAAGAGTATACGTACTATTGGACGTCCACTGTATTAAAGTCCTTTCCTCTAAATATTTTTGTTTCCTCTTAGAATTTAACAGACTTTAACAAAATTGTTGTAAATCCCCCTTCGCCTTTAACGATAATGACTGGCATTCTGTTTTAATTAAGTTACTTTTATCTTTTTTTTTTCTTTAGATACATGTCTTTGTCGTTGTATCTTCCTGTCTAATGATTCTTTTTTCTATCTATTTTTCCCTTTGCTACCTATATTTTGCCTTCATTTATTTTGTTTTTTGCTTTGTTTCTGTACCTTGTTTTTCTCCTTCTTCATTTGTTCCATTAAAAAATCATAAAGAAAATGGCAGGAAAATAAAAAAAACATAAATCAGATCAGGGCAATCAATATTATTGGTTAGATGATGAATACATAAATAAATGATTGAATGAATGTCTGATTGTCTATGTACAAAATAAGGTTAGGCAATGGTCAGAAAAAATGAAGAAGGTAATAGAAAAGGTGAAAGGTCAGAATTTTTTTAACAAATACTAAGCAATTTGTAAAAGGCAATGAAGATGTGAAGGAATATAAAGAGTATCAGTGTACAAAATCCTTAATATTCGATATTTTTTCAACAAGAACTAGAACAGAACTAGAACAGAACTAGAACAGAACTAGAACAGAACTAGAACAGAACTAGAGACAGAACTAGAACAGAACTAGACATAACAGAACAGAACTAGAACAGAACTAGAACAGAACTAGACAGAACTAGAACAGAACTAAACAGAACTAGAACAGAACTAGAACAGAACTAGAACAGAACTAGAACAGAACTAGAACAGAACTAGAACAGAACTAGAACAGAACTAGAACAGAACTAGAACAGAACTAGAACAGAACTAGAACAGAACTAGCAACAGAAGAACTAGACAGAACTAGAACAAAACTAGAACAGAACTAGAACAGAACTGAACGAACTAGAACAGAACTAGAACAGAACTAGAACAGAACTAACAGAAATAGAATAGAACTAGAATAGAACTAGAACAGAACTAGAAAAGAACTAGAACATAACTAGAACTAGAACATAACTAGAACTAGAACAGAACTAGAACAGAACTAGAACAGAACTAGAACAGAACTAGAACAGAACTAGAACAGAACTAGAACAGAACTAGAACAGAACTAGAACAGAACTAGAACAGAACTAGAACAGAACTAGAACAGAACTATAACAGAACTAGAACAGAACTAGAACAGAACTAGAACTAGAACTAGAACAGAACTAGAACTAGAACAGAACTAGAACTAGAACAGAACTAGAACAGAACTAGAACAGAACTAGAACCAGAACAGAACTAGAACAAAACTAGAACAGAACTAGAACAGAACTAGAACAGAACTAGAACAGAACTCGAACAGAACTAGAACAGAACTAGAACAGAACTAGAACAGAACTAGAACAGAACTAGAACAGAACTAGAACAGAACTAGAACAGAACTAGAACAGAACTAGAACAGAACTAGAACAGAACTAGAACAGAACTAGAACAGAACTAGAACAGAACTAGAACAGAACTAGAAAAGAACTAGAACAGAACTAGAACAGAACTAGAACAGAACTAGAACAGAACTAGAACAGAACTAGAACAGAACTAGAACAGAACTAGAACAGAACTAGAACAGAACTAGAACAGAACTAGAACAGAACTAGAACAGAACTAGAACAGAACTAGAACAGAACTAGAACAGAACTAGAACAGAACTAGAACAGAACTAGAACAGAACTAGAACAAACTAGAACAGAACTAGAACAGAACTAGAACAGAACTAGAACAGAACTAGAACAGAACTAGAACAGAACTAGAACAGAACTAGAACAGAACTAGAACAGAACTAGAACAGAACTAGAACAGAACTAGAACAGAACTAGAACAGAACTAGAACAGAACTAGAACAGAACTAGAACAGAACTAGAACAGAACTAGAACAGAACTTGAACAGAACTAGAACAGAACTAGAACAGAACTAAACAGAACTAGAATAGAACTAGAACAGAACTAGAACAGAACTAGAACAGAACTAGAACAGAACTAGAATAGAACTAGAACAGAACTAGAACAGAACTAGAACAGAACTAGAACAGAACTAGAACAGAACTAGAACAGAACTAGAACAGAACTAGAACAGAACTAGAACAGAACTAGAACAGAACTAGAACAGAACTAGAACAGAACTAGAACAGAACTAGAACAGAACTAGAACACGAACTAGAACAGAACTTGAACAGAACTAGAACAGAACTAGAACAGAACTAAAACAGAACTAGAATAGAACTAGAACAGAACTAGAACAGAACTAGAACAGAACTAGAATAGAACTAGAACAGAACTAGAACAGAACTAGAACAGAACTAGAACAGAACTAGAGCAGAACTAAATCAGAACTAAATCACAACTAGAACAGAACTAGAACAGAACTAGAACAGAACTAGAACAGAACTAGAACAGAACTAGAACAGAACTAGAACAGAACTAGAACAGAACTAGAACAGAACTAGAACAGAACTAGAACAGAACTAGAACAGAACTAGAACAGAACTAGAACAGAACTAGAACAGAACTAGAACAGAACTAGAACAGAACTAGAACAGAACTAGAACAGAACTAGAACAGAACTAGAACAGAACTAGAACAGAACTAGAACAGAACTAGAACAGAACTAGAACAGAACTAGAACTGAAACTAGAACAGGAACTAGAACAGAACTAGAACAGAACTAGAACAGACTTAAGAACAGAACTAGAACATGAACTAGAACATAACTAGACTAGAACTAGAACAGAACTAGAACAGAACATAGAACAGAACACTAGACAGAACTAGAACATGAACTAGAACATGAACTAGAACAGAACTAGAACAGACTAGAACAGAACTAGACAGAACTAGCAACTGAACTAGAAACAGAACAGAACATGAACTAGAACAGACAGAACTAGAACAGAACTAGAACAGAACTAGAAACAGCAACTAGAACAGAACTAGAACAGAACTAGAACAGAACTAGAACAGAAACTAGAACGAACTAGAAACAGAACTAGAACAGAACTAGAACAGAACTAGAACAGAACTAGAACAGAACTAGAACAGAACTAGAACAGAACAGAACTAGACAGACTAACTAGAACAGAACTAGAACAGAACTAGACAGACTAGAACAGAACTAGAACAGAACTAGAACAGAACTAGAAACTAGAAACAGAACTAGAACAGAACTAGAACAGAACTAGAACAGAACTAGAACAGAACTAGAACAGAACTAGAACAGAACTAGACAGAACTAGAACAGAACTAGAACGAACAGAACTAGAACAGAACTAGAACAGAACTAGAACAGAACTAGAAATAACTAGAAAGAACTAGAAAAGAACTAAAAAAGAACTAGAAAAGAACTAGAAAAGAACTAGAACAGAACTAGAACTGAACTAGTCTAGAACTGAACTAGAACTGAAATAGAACTGAACTAGAACTGAACTAGAGCAGAACTTGAACATAACTAGTTAGTTAGTTGGTTAGTTCAAAAGAAGGATGATGTATGTATCCAAAGAAATACACTTAGGCCTGTTATGGGCTGCTGCCTTTACCAGTGTGTCAGAAGGGAATTGAACTGTTTCAGTTTTAAATCTAATAATTTTCTTAATTATTTAAATATGTATAAAAAATTTCAATATATTTCCACTTACCATTTACGATGATGACAAAAATGATCGCTATAAAAATCATTTTTAGGCCACATTTTGTTGATGACATTCTTTGTCTCGTAATGGCCGAAAAATTTTGATGGCAATTATGATGATTACTCGTTCAGGATGTTGACAGGATAACAAAATTTATTACACACTCGCAAAGCAACAAAGATAAAAATGTACAAATTTTAGTTTTTTTTTTATTGGGCAAAACTGTTTTTATTATAATTCGAAATATTTATTTGTTTTCTCTAGAGATGACCGTGGTTTTGAAAAAAAAAAACGACAGGAAGTATTGGAGCAAATACAACACCGCCAAACAACAATGGAAATTGTTTAGATTTTAGGGTGGCAAGTGGTTGCTTTAGTTTAGCCGGTGGTGGTGCAAACTATTTTTTGGTTACAGGAAAATTGTATCCATCAATTGTGTTGTTTTTGCTGTTTTTTTTTTTTTTTGTGCTGTTTGTCCGTAGTAGTTTTGGAAAATTTTACCACTGTTGGAAATTGTAATACAAACAATGATGCATAACGAACCCGAATGGATTACAGATGATGTTGGAATTTTAGTTTCGATTTTATTTTTGTTAATTGCGTCTCTGCTTGGAGTTGTTTTCTAAATGCTTTAGTTGTTTAAACGGAGGAATAGTTAAATCGTAACAACGATTTTACGTTATTGTTGTATTTAGTATGTTCTACTGGCAGTTGTTTTAAATGAGATTTTCCATCAGCAAAATGTTTGGTATTTTTTTTTTCCTATTTTTAATCTATGAAATTGTTACGTTTTTTCTCTAGATATCGTTTTCTGGCCTAAAATGGTTTCATCAGTTTTGGGGGACACGCCAAAAAAAAAAAAAAATACTGAGCAGGAGATGCAGTTTTCTGCTTAGATTTAGGCCGAATTTGGCAATGAAGAAAAAAAGATCTTAATCAATAGGTTGACAAAACAGCCTGGCAAATGTTACCCGAAATAAATTTGTATTTGAAAATTATTTTAACGATTTTTAGTTTTTTTTTTTTTTTTTTTTTTTGTTGGTTGTTGGCGTTTAGTATCTATTGTTTATATAAACAAACACTAATGGAACCCGATGCACTATTTTTGTTGTAGTAAAAAATACTGTGTTGGTTTTTTTTGTGCGGTTTTGTTGTAAGCTTTTGTTTTGCAGGGAGTTGTTATTTAATTCATTTTTTAGGTGGCCATTTTTGTTTGGAATTTTTACGAAAATTTGGTTTTTAAATCTGTAAAGAGAAAGATTTATAAAAAAAGATTAAAAATAATATCAAATTTAAAACACAACTAAAAAGCTAAAATAAAATTTTAACAAAAAAAAACTAAATTTTCTAACGAGAACAAAAGCTCTACCTCAATTCTTATAAAGTTCAAGTTTAGTTTCAGTTCCAGTTAAATTCTAGTTCTGTTAGTTCTGTTCTAGTTCTAGTTCTGTTCTAGTTCTGTTCTAGTTCTGTTCTAGTTCTGTTCTAGTTCTGTTCTAGTTCTGTTCTAGTTCTGTTCTAGTTCTGTTCTAGTTCTGTTCTAGTTCTGTTCTAGTTCTGTTCTAGTTCTGTTCTAGTTCTGTTCTAGTTCTGTTCTAGTTCTGTTCTAGTTCTGTTCTAGTTCTGTTCTAGTTCTGTTCTAGTTCTGTTCTAGTTCTGTTCTAGTTCTGTTCTAGTTCTGTTCTAGTTCTGTTCTAGTTCTGTTCTAGTTCTGTTCTAGTTCTGTTCTAGTTCTGTTCTAGTTCTGTTCTAGTTCTGTTCTAGTTCTGTTCTAGTTCTGTTCTAGTTCTGTTCTAGTTCTGTTCTAGTTCTGTTCTAGTTCTGTTCTAGTTCTGTTTCAGTTCTGTTCTAGTTCTGTTCTAGTTCTGTTCTAGTTCTGTTCTAGTACTGTTCTAGTTCTGTTCTAGTTCTGTTCTAGTTCTGTTCTAGTTCTGTTCTAGTTCTGTTCTAGTTCTGTTCTAGTTCTGTTTAGTTCTGTTCTGTTCTAGTTCTATTCTAGTTCTGTTTAGTTCGGTTCTAGTTCTGTTCTAGTTCTGTTCTAGTTCTGTTCTAGTTCTGTTCTAGTTGTTCTAGTTCTGTTCTAGTTCTGTTCTAGTTCTGTTCTAGTTCTGTTCTAGTTCTGTTCTAGTTCTGTTCTAGTTCTGTTCTAGTTCTGTTCTAGTTCTGTTCTAGTTCTGTTCTAGTTCTGTTCTAGTTCTGTTCTAGTTCTGTTCTAGTTCTGTTCTAGTTCTGTTCTAGTTCTGTTCTAGTTCTGTTCTAGTTCTGTTCTAGTTCTGTTCTAGTTCTGTTCTAGTTCTGTTCTAGTTCTGTTCTAGTTCTGTTCTAGTTCTGTTCTAGTTCTGTTCTAGTTCTGTTCTAGTTCTGTTCTAGTTCTGTTCTAGTTCTGTTCTAGTTCTGTTCTAGTTCTGTTCTAGTTCTGTTCTAGTTCTGTTCTAGTTCTGTTCTAGTTCTGTTCTAGTTCTGTTCTAGTTCTGTTCTAGTTCTGTTCTAGTTCTGTTCTAGTTCTGTTCTAGTTCTGTTCTGTTCTAGTTCTGTTCTAGTTCTGTTCTGTTCTAGTTCTGTTCTAGTTCTGTTCTAGTTCTGTCTAGTTCTGTTCTAGTTCTGTTCTAGTTCTGTTCTAGTTCTGTCTAGTTCTGTTCTAGTTCTGTTCTAGTTCTGTTCTAGTTCTGTTCTAGTTTGTTCTAGTTCTGTTCTAGTTCTGTTCTAGTTCTGTTCTAGTTCTGTTCTAGTTCTGTTCTAGTTCTGTTCTAGTTCTGTTCTAGTTCTGTTCTAGTTCTGTTCTAGTTCTGTTCTAGTTCTGTTCTAGTTCTGTTCTAGTTCTGTTCTAGTTCTGTTCTAGTTCTGTTCTAGTTCTGTTCTAGTTCTGTTCTAGTTCTGTTCTAGTTCTGTTCTAGTTTGTTCTAGTTCTGTTCTAGTTCTGTTCTAGTTCTGTTCTAGTTCTGTTCTAGTTCTGTTCTAGTTCTGTTCTAGTTCTGTTCTTTTCTGTTCTGTTCTAGTTCTGTTCTAGTTCTGTTCTAGTTCTGTTCTGTTCTAGTTCTAGTTTCTGTTTAGTTCGTTCTAGTTCTGTTCTAGTTCTGTTCTAGTTCTGTTCTAGTTCTGTTCTAGTTCTGTTCTAGTTCTGTTCTAGTTCTGTTCTAGTTCTGTTCTAGTTCTGTTCTAGTTCTGTTCTAGTTCTGTTCTAGTTCTGTTCTAGTTCTGTTCTAGTTTCTGTTCTAGTTCTGTTCTAGTTCTGTTCTAGTTCTGTTCTAGTTCTGTTCTGTTCTGTTCTGTTTTTCTGTTCTAGTTCTGTTCTAGTTCTGTTCTAGTTCTGTTCTGTTCTAGTTCTGTTCTAGTTCTGTTCTAGTTTGTTCTAGTTCCGTTCTAGTTCTGTTCTAGTTCTGTTCTAGTTCTGTTCTAGTTCTGTCTAGTTCTGTTCTAGTTCTGTTCTAGTTCTTTTCTAGTTCTGTTCTAGTTCTGTTCTAGTTCTGTTCTAGTTCTGTTCTAGTTCTGTTCTAGTTCTGTTCTAGTTCTGTTCTAGTTCTGTTCTAGTTCTGTTCTAGTTCTGTTCTAGTTCTGTTCTAGTTCTGTTCTAGTTCTGTTCTAGTTCTGTTCTAGTTCTGTTCTAGTTCTGTTCTAGTTCTGTTCTAGTCTGTTCTAGGTCTGTTCTAGTTCTGTTCTAGTTCTGTTCTAGTTCTGTTCTAGTTCTGTTCTAGTTCTGTTCTAGTTCTGTTCTAGTTCTGTTCTAGTTCTGTTTCTAGTTCTGTTCTAGTTCTGTTCTAGTTCTGTTCTAGTTCTGTTCTAGTTCTGTTCTGTTCTAGTTCTGTTCTGTTCTAGTTCTGTTCTGTTCTAGTTCTGTTCTGTTCTGTTCTGTTCTGTTCTGTTCGTTTCTGTTCTGTTCTGTTCTGTTCTGTTTCTGTTCTGTTCTGTTCTGTTCTTGTTCTGTTCTAGTTCTAGTTCTGTTCTAATTCTGTTCTAGTTCTGTTCTAATTCTGTTCTATTCTGGTCTAGTTCTGTTCTAGTTCTGTTCTAGTTCTGTTCTAGTTCTGTTCTAGTTCTGTTCTAGTTCTGTTCTAGTTCTGTTTCTAGTTCTGTTCTAGTTCTGTTCTGTTCTAGTTCTGTTCTAGTTCTGTTCTGTTCTGTTCTGTTCTGTTCTGTTCTAGTTCTGTTCTGTTCTGTTCTGTTCTGTTCTGTTCTGTTCTAGTTCTGTTCTGTTCTGTTCTGTTCTAGTTCTGTTCTGTTCTGTTCTGTTCTGTTTCTAGTTCTGTCTGTTCTGTTCTGTTCTGTTCTGTTCTGTTCTAGTTCTAGTTCTGTTCTAATTCTGTTCTAGTTCTGATCTAGTTGTTCATGTTCTGTTCTAGTTCTGTTCTAGTTCTGTTCTAGTTCTGTTCAAGTTCTGATAGTCTGATCTAGTTCTGATCTAGTTCTGTTCTAGTTCTGTTCTAGTTCTAGTTCTGTTCTAGTTCTGTTCTAGTTCTGTTCTAGTTCTGTTCTAGTTCTGTTCTAGTTCTGTTCTAGTTCTGTTCTAGTTCTGTTCTAGTTCTGTTCTAGTTCTGTTCTAGTTCTGTTCTAGTTCTGTTCTAGTTCTGTTCTACTTCTGTTCTAGTTCTGTTCTAGTTCTGTTCTAGTTCTGTTCTAGTTCTGTTCTAGTTCTGTTCTAGTTCTGTTCTAGTTCTGTTCTAGTTCTGTTCTAGTTCTGTTCTAGTTCTGTTCTAGTTCTGTTCTAGTTCTGTTCTAGTTCTGTTCTAGTTCTGTTCTAGTTCTGTTCTAGTTCTGTTCTAGTTCTGTTCTAGTTCTGTTCTAGTTCTGTTCTAGTTCTGTTCTAGTTCTAGTTCTGTTCTAGTTCTGTTCTAGTTCTGTTCTAGTTCTGTTCTAGTTCTGTTCTAGTTCTGTTCTAGTTCTGTTCTAGTTCTGTTCTAGTTCTGTTCTAGTTCTGTTCTAGTTCTTTCTAGTTCTGTTCTAGTTCTGTTATGTTCTAGTTCTGTTCTAGTTCTGTTCTGTTCTAGTTCTGTTCTGTTCTGTTCTAGTTCTGTTCTGTTCTGTTCTGTTCTAGTTCTGTTCTGTTCTGTTCTAGTTCTGTTCTAGTTCTAATTCTGTTCTAGTTCTGTTCTAGTTCTGATCTAGTTCTGTTCTAGTTCTGTTCTAGTTCTGTTCTAGTTCTGTTCTAGTTCTGTTCTAATTCTGTTTCTAGTTCTGTTCTAGTTCTGTTCTAGTTCTGTTCTAGTTCTGTTCTAGTTCTGTTCTAGTTCTGTTCTAGTTCTGTTCTAGTTCTGTTCTAGTTCTGATCTAGTTCTGTTCTAGTTCTGTTCTAGTTCTTTTGTAGTTCTGTTCTAGTTCTATTCTAGTTCTGTTCTAGTTCTGTTCTAGGTTTTTCTAGTTCTGTTCTAGTTCTAACATCTTTCTATAATATATCTTTCACTACGAACTTTTCAAATTCTTCAAGCTAAACAATAAAGAGTCCTCTTTATATATTTAATATATTTCCCATATTGAGGTCATATCATAAACATAAATTTCTATTATTTTTCTTTATTTAAAACCCCTCTTATTAATAAACAAAATTTTTAATTTCCAATACAAAAAAAGAGTTCCTCTATGTGCACATAACACCCCTTCCCTTATCGTTCAACATATAAAATTGAACAAGCAACCAACCTCTAACATGAATACAAAACAATCAAAAACCATTATGCTGGTTTTCTAAGTTTCAATTGATCTTAATGATTTTGAACTACAAAATAAACTCATACTTTCATAATTCTTATCTTTAAATAAATAAAATTTTTAGAAAAAAAATAACAGAAATATTCTCAATGAATTCTGCTCAAGTGTTTGATTTTCAAAAATATGAATACAAAAGAAAGAACAATTTTCCCAATGGTACAAACCATTTTGTAAATGTTGTGTGTTTGTCTTTAACAAGGGGAACAAAAAGAACTATGTACAAAGATTTGAGAAAATGTCGGGGGTTGTTGTGGGTTAATGTTTTTTAGAATAATTTATCTTAGGGTTTTGTGTTAATTTTTACATAAAAAGATTTCTTTTATCATTAAATGTGTAGAAGTCAAAAAAAAAATGGTTGGGAAATTTTTAAAAGTTTTAAATTGTCGTGGTAAATTGTATTGTTTTTTACAACAATTGTAGTTGGCTGGAGAAACCACTTTACCTCGATAATGTAATTTTTCTGCTCTTTGTATGGTAATATAGGAACTTTATTACATAGTTGTCCAATTCACAATTATAGATTTGTTGTAAAACAAAAAAAAAATAATAATAAAATATTAAGACATACGACTCCAATTATGAATTGGGCAAATGAGGAAATTTAATCAATTGTAATTTTATTAATTTGTGGGAAATAGTTTAATTTTTAATAGAAATTTGAACAGTGTTTGTTGGAAATAAAAAACTTGACTGCATGAAATTATTTAAAAAGTTTAAATTTTTAAATTCGAATAATTGTAGTAGTTTTAGTAAAAAAATCACTTTTTTTAGTAAAAAGTAAGAAAACACTTTTTGGTAAAAATTCACTTTTTCTTGTAAAAAATCACTTTTTTAGTAAAAAGTGACTTTTGTAAAAAGTGACTTCTTTGTAAAAACTAACTTATTAAGTAAAAATTCACTATTTCACTAAAAGAAGTCACTTTTTCACAAAAAATCACTTCACAAAGTCAGTCCTAGTTCTGTTCTAGTTCAGTTCTAGTTCAGTTCTAGTTCAGTTCTAGTTCAGTTCTAGTTCAGTTCTAGTTCAGTTCTAGTTCAGTTCTAGTTCAGTTCTAGTTCAGTTCTAGTTCAGTTCTAGTTCAGTTCTAGTTCAGTTCTAGTTCAGTTCTAGTTCAGTTCTAGTTCAGTTCTAGTTCTGTTCTAGTTCAGTTCTAGTTCAGTTCTAGTTCAGCTCTAGTTCAGTTCTAGTTCAGTTCTAGTTCAGTTCAAGTTCAGTTCTAGTTCAGTTCTAGTTCAGTTCTAGTTCAGTTCTAGTTCAGTTCTAGTTCAGTTCTAGTTCAGTTCTAGTTCAGTTCTAGTTCAGTTCTAGTTCAGTTCTAGTTCAGTTCTAGTTCAGTTCTAGTTCAGTTCTAGTTCAGTTCTAGTTCAGTTCTAGTTCAGTTCTAGTTCAGTTCTAGTTCAGTTCTAGTTCTGTTCTAGTTCAGTTCTAGTTCACTTCTAGTTCAGTTCTAGTTCAGTTCTAGTTCCGTTCTAGTTCAGTTCTAGTTCAGTTCTAGTTCAGTTCTAGTTCTGTTCTAGTTCTGTTCTAGTTCAGTTCTAGTTCAGTTCTAGTTCAGTTCTAGTTCAGTTCTAGTTCAGTTCTTGTTCAGTTCTAGTTCAGTTCTAGTTCAGTTCTAGTTCAGTTCTAGTTCAGTTTTTGTTCAGTTCTAGTTCAGTTCTAGTTCAGTTCTAGTTCAGTTCTAGTTCAGTTCTAGTTCAGTTCTAGTTCAGTTCTAGTTCAGTTCTAGTTCAGTTCTAGTTCAGTTCTAGTTCTGTTCTAGTTCAGTTCTAGTTCAGTTCTAGTTCAGCTCTAGTTCAGTTCTAGTTCAGTTCTAGTTCAGTTCTTGTTCAGTTCTAGTTCAGTTCTAGTTCAGTTCTAGTTCAGTTCTAGTTCAGTTTTTGTTCAGTTCTAGTTCAGTTCTAGTTCAGTTCTAGTTCAGTTCTAGTTCAGTTTTAGTTCAGTTCTAGTTCAGTTCTAGTTCAGTTCTAGTTCAGTTCTAGTTCAGTTCTAGTTCAGTTCTAGTTCAGTTCTAGTTCAGTTCTAGTTCAGTTCTAGTTCAGTTCTAGTTCAGTTCTAGTTCAGTTCTAGTTCAGTTCTAGTTCAGTTCTAGTTCTGTTTTCACTAAAAAGTAGCTTTTTCACTAAAAAGTTACTTTTTTCACTAAAAAGTCACTTTTTCACTAAAAAGTCACTTTTTCACTAAAAAGTCACTTTTTCACTAAAAGGTTTTTTTCACTAAAAATTCACTTTTTCACTAAGTATCCACCTTTTCACAAAAAAGTCACTATAACAAAAAATCACATTTTCGGTAAAAAAAATTTTCAAAAAGTAAAATTTTTCATCTGAAATTCACTTTTTTAAATTTTCATCCAGAATTAAACTTTTTGACAAAAACCTTTCACTTTTTTACCAAGAATTTTTTAACAAAAAGTTAACTTTCAACAAATGCTTCACCAAAAATTAAATTTTTCGCTTTTAAAAAAATTTAATTTTTTGAGAAAAAAAATCACTTTTTGACTAAGAAAATCATTTTTTTACCAAAAAAAAAATATTTTTCACAAAAAAAAATCTCCTTTTCACCAGAAAATCATTTTTTACCAAGAAATTTTATTTTACAAAAAAAAAACTAAAGAATCCAAAATTTAAAAAGTAATTTGTGCTAAAAAAATAATACTTTTGGTCAAAATTGTTTTTTTTTTTGCTGAAAATAGATCACTTTTCTTTAAAAAAAAAAAATTACAAAATATTATTTCTAATTTTTTAATTTCTACATAAAATCATTTAAAAAAAATATAAAAAAATTCCATTAAAAATCCAATTTTTTTTTCCAAAAATACCAAATTTTTACTAAAATATAAATTGTTTTACCAAAATATTTCATTAATTTCCATAAAATTTAACAAAAATTATGATATTTTAATGTTCATATAGTTTTTCTATGTTTAGGTATTTTTATTGAGAACAAAATTTTGATTGTTTTATAAAAAAATTGTATGTTTTAAAAGATTTTCTAATCTTTTAAAAGAAATATATAAATTTCTTTAATTATTTTATTGAGAACAAAATATTGATTTCTTGGCACCAAGATTTAATGGTTATTTTATACTTACCTGTATTTATATCATACAATACCTGAAAGATTCTTCCCAATCCCTCGAAGAAAAATTTGCCCATATCCAAAATCTTTCCATCAGTTTAAAATTTTTTTAAATTTTGATTTCCCAACTTTGTGAAATAAAATTCTTGCTTCCAACCATTTTTTTTTTTTTTTTTTTTTTTTTTGTTTTATTATTAAATATTGTATTTATTTTATAATATTTAGTCATAATAATAATTTGGAGTATAATACGCTTATTTTTTATATATAAATAACTTTTCTTTTAAGCAGCAAATGCTGATAATTCAAAACCAAAAAAAAGTATTAAAAAAATTCGTCAAAATTTTATTGTTAAAAAAAATTATTTAAAAAAACTTTAAATTGAAATAAAGTTTTGAAAATAAACAAAGAGTATAAGAGAAATGTTTACAAAAAATATTTTATAAAATTATAATTAATTCGTTAATAATAAGTATGTAATTAAATATAAATGTTCGTTTTGTGTAAAACAACAATAATGTTAATAATACTATTTTTCATTACTATTAAATGTCTGTCTTTCTTTAATTTAGAAAATGTGAAATGTAAAGAAATAGAAATTTCTTTCAAGAAGGTGAAAAATGAGTAGGTTATAACTAGTAAGTGGTCTGTTATGTTGTTATGGGTAGTGTAGGTTTGTTAAGTGGCGGGGGGGGGTGTTGTTTGTTTTACATTTTTACGTGTTTTGCATGTTGAAAGCAAATAATTGCATTTTTTTTAATTGTAAAAAAAATAAAAAAAAAAGAATTTCTTTTTTTATTTAAAGTTGTGCTTTTTTGTTATTTGATTTTCTTATAAAAATAGTCTACTTCTTTTTGCTTTTACCCAATGTAAGGGTGTGGTGTGAGGCGGCCAATTGTGATTTACGTCTAGAGAATTCCATAAATTCCTCTTCTAGCTTTTTACGTGACTCCTCCAGTTTACGTTTTTCCTCAGCATGATCACGTTTAAGTTTCTCAAATTTGGCATGTAATTCCTTTTCGGATTCCTTAAGTTCGGCTTCTTTTTCTTTGACGCGTTGTACAAACATTTGTCGTACTTCCTCTTCTTTAGCTTGCAGTTCAGCCAAATGATTAGAACGTTTAGCTTCGAAAGTTTGTTGAAAAGAAATGGGTTTATTGTCAGAATCAACATCCGAAAAACCCATTTCTTCTAGACGTTTTTGGCGATATAGTTCATAGTGTTTGGTATGGGTTTTCTCACGCATATCCTCCATATTGGTGCGTATTAACATTTCACGTAGTTTAACAAAATCGCAATGGGTTTCATTTTCCACTTGCACAGTACCCCAGGGATATTGCCGGGCTCTTATGAGCTTATTGCCTACCTTAATGAACTCGGTGGAACCCACTACAGCAAAAGGTACATGATCATTCATGGCCGCATTAGTTTCTGCTACAGTCTCATCCTCGGTAGGAAATTGATAGATGTGCACTCCATTATTAGACAATTCCTGCATTATCTTGGATTTAAATCTCTGCAATTCTGCTTTAGATATAGTATCCGCCTTGGCTATAATGGGTATAATATTAACCTTACTATCCAATTTCTTCATGCACACCAAATCCAAAGATTTGAGACCATGTCCGGTGGGACATATGAAATACAAACACACATGTATACGTGAATCATGGCAAGCCACTAGTGAACGTTTAATTTTCAACTCCTCTTGCAGATAAGCCTCAAACTGTGAATCAATATAATCCACTACAGCTTTGAATGAGTCATCTTTGTTGATTTGATCACCATAGCCCACTGTATCGCAAATGGTCAACTTTAGACGTACATTACTCTCCTGCAATTCATAAGTGTGTGCCTTCAATTTGACATTTGGCAATGTATGCGAACTGGGTGTGGACTCAAAGCTGGTATTGAATAAAGTGTCCATTAAGGTGGATTTACCCAAGCCCGTCTCGCCTATACACATGACATTGAACACAAAACCATTTTGTACACTTTTATTCACCAACTGATCGGGCAGACTATCAAAACCCACATGTCCCGATTGTTTAAGGGAACGCAAATGGATTTCTTTCTTTTGATTGTAAATTTCCACTTCGGCTGTCATAGTTTTCGAACTTTTGCAATCGTTTTCACTTGTTAAACAAACTAAATTTCACTTTTTTTCTAATCACCACAATTGGTATGAACAAATTTCTTTTTCCTTTTTTAACAGAAAAAACTATTAAATTTTTTTTTTTGATTATAAATTAAAAATTCGTTGCTTTTTTCCAGCGTAGTTGTGTTCAAACTGAAAATTTCAATAAGAATGCATAAAAAAAAATTAAATTTTTCTCATATTCTTTACTTTCCAAATTATTTCACTTAACACTAGTTGTCTCTTTTACTCTTATGTTTGTCTAATATCTACTCAACATTTACTTATACCTTTTAAAAAGAGCACACACGAGTTCAAAATATTCATCGTTTGACAGTTTGTTTCTGTATTGATTTTAATAAAAAAAAAAAGAGCAGAATGTGTAAAACAAAAGCAAATCGGCAAAATAAACTCACTCTCTCTTATGTTTGTTTATATGTACTCAACATGTCGTGTGTGTTTTTTTCATTTATTGTATTTGTTTTCTGTTTTTTTTTGCGAAATTAAGCAAAATATTAAGTAACATTAATAATTTTTTAATTCTTGGAAAATAATAAACCAAATCACCTGTAATTTGTTAATAATTTTATTCATCTAATTGTTTACGTTTAAAAAAAATATCTTTCGACTGTCTGTTTGGCAAAAGAAATCACACTCATATCTAATAAGGTTGCCATGCTGTTTTTAATAAGAATCCCAATTGGCAATTGGTTTATGAGAATTCCATAGTCTAAAACTTACATGGATTTCTATCCACGATTATTATGGGCGAATGATAAGGGATTGGGTGTTAATCCTTGTAAAACGGAACTGGTACTATTTATCTGAAGGTGTAAGGTTTACACATCGGTTGTTAGGGCTATTCTAACTTACGTTTGCATTGTCTGCTAGGAGCCATTGAGAAAGAACAGTTACAGAAAGATGCTCAATAAAGCTCAAAGGTTTTGGTATTACTGGTGCCATTAGAAGTACTCTACAAGCGGCCTTGAACATCATTCTGAACCTGTCACCTATAGAACATTTTGTAGCGGGTCTGGTAGCTAGGAATCTACTAAGACTATATGAGTCTTCGTTACTACTACTTAGGTCTATTTGATCAGGGTAATTCCCTTCACGGAATTACGGATTATGATACTACGACTCTTTCCAACTAGGTACGATTGGTTTTTATCCGATAGGCTGTCGGATTCGGGGTCGGTTGTGACTATTTATGTTGAAAGCCAAGCTGCTCACAGATCATTAGCTTGTTACACGGTACATTCACACCTGGTTGCAGATTGTAGGAATGAACTTAGGGAAATTATGAGACTGTCATTAGATTGTGTTGTCTGCCAGGGCACTGTAACGTGCATGGCATCGACTATAGACCAGACTATATACTGGACTATAGACTTGACTGTAGACTAGACTATAGAATAGACTATAGACTAGACTATAGAATAGACTATAGACTAGACTATAGACTAGACTAAAGACTAGACTATAGACTAGACTATAGACTAGATTATAGACTAGACTATAGACTAGACTATAGACTAGACTATAGACTAGACTAAAGACTAGACTATAGACTAGACTATAGAGTAGACTATAGACTAGACTATAGACTAGACTATAGACTAGAATATAGACTAGACTAGACTATAGACTAGACTATAGACTAGACTATAGACTAGACTATAGACTAGACTATAGACTAGACTATAGACTAGACTATAGACTAGACTATAGACTAGACTATAGACTAGACTATAGACTAGACTATAGACTAGACTATAGACTAGACTATAGACTAGACTATAGAATAGACTATAGACTAGACTATAGACTAGACTATAGACTAGACTATAGACTAGACTATAGACTAGACTATAGACTAGACTATAGACTAGACTATAGACTAGACTATAGACTAGACTATAGACTAGACTATAGACTAGACTATAGACTAGACTATAGACTAGACTATAGACTAGACTATAGACTAGACTATAGACTAGACTATAGACTAGACTATAGACTAGACTATAGACTAGACTATAGACTAGACTATAGACTAGACTATAGACTAGACTATAGACTAGACTATAGACTAGACTATAGACTAGACTATAGACTAGACTATAGACTAGACTATAGACTAGACTATAGACTAGACTATAGACTAGACTATAGACTAGACTATAGACTAGACTATAGACTAGGACTATAGACTAGACTATAGACTAGACTATAGACCTAGACTATAGACTAGACTATAGACTAGACTATAGACTAGACTATAGACTAAGACTATAGACTAGACTATAGACTAGACTATAGACTAGACTATAGACTAGGACTATAGACTAGACTATAGACTAGACTATAGACTAGACTATAGACTAGACTATAGACTAGACTATAGACTAGACTATAGACTAGACTATAGACTAGACTATAGACTAGACTATAGACTAGACTATAGACTAGACTATAGACTAGACTATAGACTAGACTATAGACTAGACTATAGGACTAGACTATAGACTAGACTATAGACTAGACTATAGACTACTATAGACTAGACTATAGACTAGACTATACTATAGACTAGACTATAGACTAGACTATAGACTAGACTATAGACTAGACTATAGACTAGAGATAGACTAGACTAGACTATAGACTAGACTATAGACTAGACTATAGACTAGACTATAGACTAGACTATAGACTAGACTATAGACTAGACTATACTCTAGACTATAGACTATAGACTAGACTATAGACTAGACTATAGGCTAGACTATAAACTAGACTATAGACTAGACTATAGACTAGACTATAGACTAGACTATAGACTAGACTATAGACTAGACTATAGACTAGACTATAGACTAGACTATAGACTAGACTATAGACTAGACTATAGACTAGACTATAGACTAGACTATAGACTAGACTATAGACTAGACTATAGACTAGACTATAGACTAGACTATAGACTAGACTATAGACTAGACTATAGACTAGACTATAGACTAGACTATAGACTAGACTATAGACTAGACTATACTCTAGACTATAGACTATAGACTAGACTATAGGCTAGACTATAGACTAGACTAGAGACTAGACTATAGACTGGACTATAGACTAGACTAGGCTATGGACTAGACTATAGACTAGAGTAGACTATAGACTAGACTATAGAATAGATTATAGACTAGTTTATAGACTAGGCTATAGACTAGACTATAGACTAGATTATAGACTAGAATGTAGACTAAACTATAGACCTCACTAGGTTCAATATTTCTCAAGAACGAAGTTAAAGGATATAAATATTTCCAATTGGTATCCAAACTGTAACTTTTTTGGATATTTGTTGCATTTTGGCTTTTCCACTTTGCAATAATACAATTAAAACTAATTTAAAAAAAAAAATTCTTATTTTAACTAAAACTATTTGGTAATTTGCTATTAAATTGTGTAATTTAATTAGCATTTGTTCAGGCAACTCTAACAAAAACATGGAAAAGCCAAATACACAAAAGCACCTATAAATACACAAAAAAAACACTCATACTCTGGCAGAGGAAAACAAAAAAGAGAAGAGAAATGAGTGAAAAACCAAGACGGACTTTGTTTAACAAAGAAAATTTTTAAAATTTTAAATAAAAACAAATAGTTTAAGCAAAAAATTAAAGAATTTAACAAAAATAAAATAATTTTCAATAATTTTAAGTCAAAGTTGATAAATATTGCAATCAAAATTAAGCAAAGAAAGGGATTTTATTTTTAAGACAGAAAAGAGAATTGAGTGATAAGTAAAGAAGGAAAAAAGAGAGCGCATAACAAATTAAAATTAACTAATAAAAATGCAAAATAAACAAAATCAACTAAACAACAAAAATTTATAAAGAAAAAAAACTAACAAAAGGTAAACAGCAGTAAATAAAAAATAATAAGATTTCTGTTAAATGACAGACTGACATTGTTTAAAAACAAGATGCTTAAAATGTAAAGATGATAAAAAGCAGCAAAAAATAACAAAAAAATAGACTTACTTTAAATTTCGACCGGAAAGTAGTAAAAAAAATCCACCATAAAAAGCAGCCAAATGTGAAAATTTTAATTATTATATTTCTTAAGATTTTTATAAGAATTTTTAAGATTTTTTCTTAATATTTATTAAAAATTTTAAATTTCTGTACAAATCTTTTTTTTTTATTTAACAAAAACACTAGAAAACTTTATTATACATTTTTTCTATATAATTTTTATATTTCAATTGAAATTTGTAATTCTTTTTTATTTTCATAAATCCACACACACAAAGAAAATTTCCTTTCTTCCTTTTTAATGGCGTTGAACTTCTATTATAAAAATAAAACTACAACAATAAAAATATATATTTTTTTCAGATTAATATGATAATTTCCAATTATCACTTAATTTTTCTTATTATTTTCATTTCACACAATTTTTTTTTTTTACTTCAATTCCCTCGTAAAATGAAATATTTTTTTCTCAACCTTCTTTTTTATTGCTTTAAACAATTTTAAAGGCAGTAAAATAAAATTTAGCACACAATTCTTTAAATTATTGTATTATTATTTAAATTTGTTAATAAACAACAATCGACCGTCACACGTTTTATTTTTCTTAAATTGTTTATTCTCACAATTTTTGAAAGAAAACACCATATAAAAAAAATCACTGTGTGTAAAATATCCAGCATTCATTGGACACACACGAACCATAAAAACACCAAACGTACGCTTTAAAATTTCCGCAGCAACTGAGCGCTTTTTCTTCCATCCAAAAATTTTGCTAAAACTTGTTTGAGATAAAAACACCAACAACAACAAATATCTTCTTATTTTAGATTTCTTTTACCAGCTCATTCGTGCTCTCTCTCTTTTCATTAACAACTCTCTTTGTATTTGTTTTAATATTTGTTTGAGTAAAATTTCATTATTGTTGTCTTTATTTACATCTTGAAATTCTTATGCATACAGTTAGAATAACAGAAGAGTAGGCTGATATATATTATCACACTTATATGAAAGCATGAAAGGGACAAACTATTAATAAGAAATTATTAGACAAATAACAAAGGAAATTGTTCGCTTTTGCGGTAATTTAGTGTTGGTAAACGTTAAGTAATATAACTGGACTTGGCGCAGACTAGACCATAAACTATATTACAGACTAGACTACACTCTAGGGTATAGACTACACTCACTACTAGACAATAAACTAGACTATAGACTAGCCTATAGAGTACGCCTCAATACTAAACTAGACAATAGTCTAGTCTGTAGTCTACTCTATAGTCTAGTCTATAGACTAGTCTAGTCATAGTCCAGTCTATAGTCTAGTCTATAGTCTAGTCTACAAGTCTAGTCTATAGTCTAGTCTATAGTGTAGTATATAGTCTAGTCTACAGTCTAGTCTACAGTCTAGTCTATAGTCTAGTCTATAGTCTAGTCTATAGTCTAGTCTATAGTCTAAGTCTATAGTCTAGTCTATAGTCTAGTCTATAGTCTAGTCTATAGTCTAGTCTATAGTCTAGTCTATAGTCTAGTCTATAGTCTAGTCTATAGTCTAGTCTATAGTCTAGTCTATAGTCTAGTCTATAGTCTAGTCTATAGTCTAGTCTATAGTCTAGTCTATAGTCTAGTCTATAGTCTAGTCTATAGTCTAGTCTATAGTCTAGTCTATAGTCTAGTCTATAGTCTAGTCTATAGTCTAGTCTATAGTCTCTATAGTCTAGTCTATAGTCTAGTCTATAGTCTAGTCTATAGTCTAGTCTAGTCTAGTCTATAGTCTAGTCTATAGTCTAGTCTATAGTCTAGTCCATAGTCTAGTCTATCTAGTCTAGTCTAGTCTATAGTCTAGTCTATAGTCTAGTCTATAGTCTAGTCTATAGTCTAGTCTATAGTCTAGTCTATAGTCTAGTCTATAGTCTAGTCTATAGTCTATCTATAGTCTATCTATAGTCTAGTCTATAGTCTAGTCTATAGTCTAGTCTATAGTCTAGTCTATAGTCTAGTCTATAGTCTAGTCTATAGTCTAGTCTATAGTCTAGTCTATAGTCTAGTCTATAGTCTAGTCTATAGTCTAGTCTATAGTCTAGTCTATAGTCTAGTCTATAGTCTAGTCTATAGTCTAGTCTATAGTCTAGTCTATAGTCTAGTCTATAGTCTAGTCTATAGTCTAGTCTATAGTCTAGTCTATAGTCTAGTCTATAGTCTAGTCTATAGTCTAGTCTATAGTCTAGTCTATAGTCTAGTCTATAGTCTAGTCTATAGTCTAGTCTATAGTCTAGTCTATAGTCTAGTCTATAGTCTAGTCTATAGTCTAGTCTATAGTCTAGTCTATAGTCTAGTCTATAGTCTAGTCTATAGTCTAGTCTATAGTCTAGTCTATAGTCTAGTCTATAGTCTAGTCTATAGTCTAGTCTATAGTCTAGTCTATAGTCTAGTCTATAGTCTAGTCTATAGTCTAGTCTATAGTCTAGTCTATAGTCTAGTCTATAGTCTAGTCTATAGTCTAGTCTATAGTCTAGTCTATAGTCTAGTCTATAGTCTAGTCTATAGTCTAGTCTATAGTCTAGTCTATAGTCTAGTCTATAGTCTAG
>NW_023996333.1:0-48299 GCF_015586225.1 Lucilia sericata | reverse complement strand
TTTCATGTATAACAGTCGTTATGCACCATTTTAAAGCATTAAAATTGCCATTTGTTTGGTATATAATTATTGCATAATGTTTTTAGAAAATGGCCAATTGGATAGATCGGTAGAATTATTTTCCCAGGTTTAAAAGGCGGTAATTTGAGGTTCCGATATGGTTGTGAATAACTTTGACAGTTTTCATGCTATGACAGTCATTTATGCATCATTTTAAAGAGCATTATGATTGCACTTTAATTTTGGTATATCATTTGTGGCACAATGTGTTCGTCTAAAAAATGGTCAATTTGAAGGATCGGTATTTAGTAAATATGTTCTATGTTTAAAAAGCGGTAATTTGAGGTTCCGATATGGTTGCAAATAACTTTGACAGTTTTCATGCTAGGGCAATAGTTTATGCATCATTTTAAAGCATTACAGTTGCACTTTATTTTGGTGTATAATTTGTGGCATAATGAATTTTTACAAAAGTTGGATAGATCGGTATATTTATTGGTACAGGTTACAAAATGCGGTAATTCAAGGCTCCGATATGGTTGCAAATAACTTTTATAGTTTTCATGTTATAACAGTCGTTTATATATCTTTTTATTGCATTATAGTTGCCATTTGTTTTGGTATATAATTTATTGCATAATATATTTTTAGAAAATGGCCAATTGGATAGATCGGTAGAATTATTTTCACAGCTTTAAAAAAGGCGGTAATTTGAGGTTCCGATATGGTTGCAAATAACATTGACAGTTTTCATGCTATGACAGTCATTTATGCTTCATTTTAAAGCATTATGATTGCACTTAATATGGTATATAATTTGTAGCATAATGTGTGTTTTTACTAATTGGTGAATTTGATAGATCGGTAGAATTATTGTTCTATGTTTAATAAACGCGGTAATCTGAGGTTCCGATATGGCTGCAATTAACTTTGGCAGTTTTCGTGCTAGGACAGTCGTTTATGCACCATTTTAAAGCATTAAAATTGCCATTTGCTTTGGTATATAATTTATTGCATAATGTATTTTTGGAAAACGGCCAATTGGATAAATCGGTAGAATTATTTTCCCAGGTTTAAAAACGCGGTAATTTGAGGTTCCGATATGGTTGTGAATAACTTTGACAGTTTTCATGCTATGACAGTCATTTATGCATCATTTTAAGCATTACAGTTGCACTTTGTTTTTGTGTATAATTTGTGGCATAATGAATTTTTACAAAAATTGGATAGATCGGTATATTTATTGGTACAGGTTTAAAAATGCGGTAATTTAAGGCCCCGATATGGTTGCAAATAACTTTTATAGTTTTCATGTTATAACAGTCGTTTATACATCTTTTTATTGCATTTTAGTTGCCATTTGTTTTGGTATATAATTTATTGCATAATGTATTTTTAGAAGATGGCCAATTGGATAGATCGATAGAATTATTTTCCCAGGTTTAAAAAGGCGGTAATTTGAGGTTCCGATATGGTTGTGAATTACTTTGACAGTTTTCATGCTATGACAGTCATTTATGCATCAGTTTAGAGCATTATGATTGCACTTTAATTTGGTATATCATTTGTGGCATAATGTGTTCGTCTAAAAAATGGTCAATTTGATGGATCGGTAGAATTATTGTTCTATGTTTAAAAACGCGGTAATTTGAGGTTCCGATATGGTTGCAAATAACTTTGACAGTTTTCATGCTAGGGCATTAGTTTACGCATCATTTTAAAGCATTACAGTTGCACTTTTTTTTGGTGTATAATTTGTGGCATAATGAATTTTACAAAAATTGGATAGATCGGTATATTTATTGGTACAGGTTTCAAAAATGCGGTAATTTAAGGCTCCGATATGGTTGCAAATAACTTTTATAGTTTTCATGTTATAACAGTCGTTTATACATCTTTTTATTGCATTTTAGTTGCCATTTGCTTTGGTATATAATTATTGCATAATGTATTTTTAGAAGAATGGCCAATTGGATAGATCGATAGAATTATTTTCCCAGCTTTAAGAAGGCGGTAATTTGAGGTTCCGATATGGTTGTGAATTACTTTGACAGTTTTCATGCTATGACAGTCATTTAAAGCATTATGATTGCACTTTAATATGGTTATATCATTTGTAGCATAATGTGTATTTTTACAAATTGGTCAATTTGATAGATCGGTAGAATTATTGTTCTATGTTTAATAAAAGCAGTAATCTGAGGTTCCGATATGGTTGCAATTAACTTTGGCAGTTTTCGTGCTAGGACAGTCGTTTATGCACCATTTTAAAGCATTAAAATTGCCATTTGTTTTGGTATATAATTTATTGCATAATGTATTTTTAGAAAATGGCCAATTGGATAGATCGGTAGAATTATTTTCCCAGGTTAAAAAGGCGGTAATTTGAGGTTCCGATATGGTTGTGAATAACTTTGACAGTTTTCATGCTATGACAGTCATTTATGCATCATTTTAAAGCATTATGATTGCACTTTAATTTGGTATATCATTTGTGGCACAATGTGTTCGTCTAAAAAATGGTCAATTTGAAGGATCGGTAGAATTATTGTTCTATGTTTAAAAACGCGGTAATTTGAGGTTCCGATATGGTTGCAAATAACTTTGACAGTTTTCATGCTAGGGCAATAGTTTATGCATCATTTTAAAGCATTACAGTTGCACTTTATTTTGGTGTATAATTTGTGGCATAATGAATTTTTACAAAAGTTGGATAGATCGGTATATTTATTGGTACAGGTTTAAAAATGCGGTAATTCAAGGCTCCGATATGGTTGCAAATAACTTTTATAGTTTTCATGTTATAACAGTCGTTTATATATCTTTTTATTGCATTATAGTTGCCATTTGTTTTGGTATATAATTTATTGCATAATATATTTTTAGAAAATGGCCAATTGGATAGATCGGTAGAATTATTTTCACAGCTTTAAAAAGGCGGTAATTTGAGGTTCCGATATGGTTGCAAATAACATTGACAGTTTTCATGCTATGACAGTCATTTATGCTTCATTTTAAAGCATTATGATTGCACTTTAATATGGTATATAATTTGTAGCATAATGTGTGTTTTTACTAATTGGTGAATTTGATAGATCGGTAGAATTATTGTTCTATGTTTAATAAACGCGGTAATCTGAGGTTCCGATATGGCTGCAATTAACTTTGGCAGTTTTCGTGCTAGGACAGTCGTTTATGCACCATTTTAAAGCATTAAAATTGCCATTTGCTTTGGTATATAATTTATTGCATAATGTATTTTTGGAAAACGGCCAATTGGATAAATCGGTAGAATTATTTTCCCAGGTTTAAAAACGCGGTAATTTGAGGTTCCGATATGGTTGTGAATAACTTTGACAGTTTTCATGCTATGACAGTCATTTATGCATCATTTTAAAGCATTACAGTTGCACTTTGTTTTTGTGTATAATTTGTGGCATAATGAATTTTTACAAAAATTGGATAGATCGGTATATTTATTGGTACAGGTTTAAAAATGCGGTAATTTAAGGCCCCGATATGGTTGCAAATAACTTTTATAGTTTTCATGTTATAACAGTCGTTTATACATCTTTTTATTGCATTTTAGTTGCCATTTGTTTTGGTATACAATCTATTGCATAATGTATTTTTAGAAGATGGCCAATTGGATAGATCGATAGAATTATTTTCCCAGGTTTAAAAAGGCGGTAATTTGAGGTTCCGATATGGTTGTGAATTACTTTGACAGTTTTCATGCTATGACAGTCATTTATGCATCAGTTTAGAGCATTATGATTGCACTTTAATTTGGTATATCATTTGTGGCATAATGTGTTCGTCTAAAAAATGGTCAATTTGATGGATCGGTAGAATTATTGTTCTATGTTTAAAAACGCGGTAATTTGAGGTTCCGATATGGTTGCAAATAACTTTGACAGTTTTCATGCTAGGGCATTAGTTTACGCATCATTTTAAAGCATTACAGTTGCACTTTATTTTGGTGTATAATTTGTGGCATAATGAATTTTTACAAAAATTGGATAGATCGGTATATTTATTGGTACAGGTTCAAAAATGCGGTAATTTAAGGCTCCGATATGGTTGCAAATACCTTTTATAGTTTTCATGTTATAACAGTCGTTTATATATCTTTTTATTGCATTATAGTTGCCATTTGCTTTGGTATATAACTTATTCCATAATGTATTTTTGGAAAATGGCCAATTGGATAGATCGGTAGAATTATTTTCACAGCTTTAAAAACGCGGTAGTTTGAGGTTCCGATATGGCTGCAAATAACATTGACAGTTTTCACGCTATGACAGTCATTTATGCATCATTTTAAAGCATTATGATTGCACTTTAATATCGTATATCATTTGTAGCATAATGTGTATTTTTAAAAATTGGTCAATTTGATAGATCGGTAGAATTATTGTTCTATGTTTAATAAACGCAGTAATCTGAGGTTCCGATATGGTTGCAATTAACTTTGGCAGTTTTCGTGCTAGGACAGTCGTTTATGCACCATTTTAAAGCATTAAAATTGCCATTTGTTTTGGTATATAATTTATTGCATAATGTATTTTTAGAAAATGGCCAATTGGATAGATCGGTAGAATTATTTTCCCAGGTTTAAAAAGGCGGTAATTTGAGGTTCCGATATGGTTGTGAATAACTTTGACAGTTTTCATGCTATGACAGTCATTTATGCATCATTTTAAAGCATTATGATTGCACTTTAATTTGGTATATCATTTGTGGCACAATGTGTTCGTCTAAAAAATGGTCAATTTGAAGGATCGGTAGAATTATTGTTCTATGTTTAAAAACGCGGTAATTTGAGGTTCCGATATGGTTGCAAATAACTTTGACAGTTTTCATGCTAGGGCAATAGTTTATGCATCATTTTAAAGCATTACAGTTGCACTTTGTTTTGGTGTATAATTTGTTTCATAATGAATTTTTACAAAAGTTGGATAGATCGGTATATTTATTGGTACAGGTTTAAAAATGCGGTAATTCAAGGCTCCGATATGGTTGCAAATAACTTTTATAGTTTTCATGTTATAACAGTCGTTTATACATCTTTTTATTGCATTTTAGTTGCCATTTGTTTTGGTATATAATTTATTGCATAATGTATTTTAGAAGATGGCCAATTGGATAGATCGATAGAATTAATTTCCCAGGTTTAAAAAGGCGGTAATTTGAGGGTTCCGATATGGTTGTGAATTACTTGACAGTTTTCATGCTATGACAGTCATTTATGCATCAGTTTAGAGCATTATGATTGCACTTAATTTGGTATATCATTTGTGGCATAATGTGTTCGTCTAAAAATGGTCAATTTGATAGATCGGTAGAATTATTGTTCTATGTTTAAAAACGCAGTAATTTGAGGTTCCGATATGGTTGCAAATGAATTTGCATAATGAATTTTTACAAAAATTGGATAGATCGGTATATTTATTGGTACAGGTTCAAAAATGCGGTAATTTTAGGCTCCGATATGGTTGCAAATAACTTTTATAGTTTTCATGTTATAACAGTCGTTTATATATCTTTTTATTGCATTATAGTTGCCATTTGCTTTGGTATATAATTTATTCCATAATATATTTTTGGAAAATGGCCAATTGGATAGATCGGTAGAATTATTTTCACAGCTTTAAAAACGCGGTAGTTTGAGGTTCCGATATGGCTGCAAATAACATTGGCAGTTTTCACGCTATGACAGTCATTTATGCATCATTTTAAAGCATTATGATTGCACTTTAATATGGTATATCATTTGTAGCATAATGTGTATTTTTACAAATTGGTCAATTTGATAGATCGGTAGAATTATTGTTCTATGTTTAATAAACGCAGTAATCTGAGGTTCCGATATGGTTGCAATTAACTTTGGCAGTTTTCGTGCTAGGACAGTCGTTTATGCACCATTTTAAAGCATTAAAATTGCCATTTGTTTTGGTATATAATTTATTGCATAATGTATTTTTAGAAGATGGCCAATTGGATAGATCGGTAGAATTATTTTCCCAGGTTTAAAAAGGCGGTAATTTGAGGTTCCGATATGGTTGTGAATAACTTTGACAGTTTTCATGCTATGACAGTCATTTATGCATCATTTTAAAGCATTATGATTGCACTTTAATTTGGTATATCATTTGTGGCACAATGTGTTCGTCTAAAAAATGGTACAATTTGAAGGATCGGTAGAATTATTGTTCTATGTTTAAAAACGCGGTAATTTGAGGTTCCGATATGGTTGCAAATAACTTTGACAGTTTTCATGCTAGGGCAATAGTTTATGCATAATTTTCAAGCATTACAGTTGCACTTTGTTTTTGTGTATAATTTGTGTCATAATGAATTTTTACAAAAGTTGGATAGATCGGTATATTTATTGGTACAGGTTTAAAAATGCGGTAATTCAAGGCTCCGATATGGTTGCAAATAACTTTTATAGTTTTCATGTTATAACAGTCGTTTATACATCTTTTTATTGCATTTTAGTTGCCATTTGTTTTGGTATATAATTTATTGCATAATGTATTTTTAGAAGATGGCCAATTGGATAGATCGATAGAATTATTTTCCCAGGTTTAAAAAGGCGGTAATTTGAGGTTCCGATATGGTTGTGAATTACTTTGACAGTTTTCATGCTATGACAGTCATTTATGCATCAGTTTAGAGCATTATGATTGCACTTTAATTTGGTATATCATTTGTGGCATAATGTGTTCGTCTAAAAAATGGTCAATTTGATGGATCGGTAGAATTATTGTTCTATGTTTAAAAACGCGGTAATTTGAGGTTCCGATATGGTTGCAAATAACTTTGACAGTTTTCATGCTAGGGCAATAGTTTATGCATCATTTTAAAGCATTACAGTTGCACTTTATTTTGGTGTATAATTTGTGGCATAATGAATTTTTACAAAAGTTGGATAGATCGGTATATTTATTGGTACAGGTTTAAAAATGCGGTAATTTAAGGCCCCGATATGGTTGCAAATAACTTTTATAGTTTTCATGTTATAACAGTCGTTTATACATCTTTTTATTGCATTATAGTTGCCATTTGTTTTGGTATATAATTTATCGCATAATATATTTTTAGAAAATTGCCAATTGGATAGATCGACAGAATTATTTTCCCAGGTTTAAAAAGGCGGTAATTTGAGGTTCCGATATGGTTGTGAATTACTTTGACAGTTTTCATGCTATGACAGTCATTTATGCATCAGTTTAGAGCATTATGATTGCACTTTAATTTGGTATATCATTTGTGGCATAATGTGTTCGTCTAAAAAATGGTCAATTTGATGGATCGGTAGAATTATTGTTCTATGTTTAAAAAAGCGGTAATTTGAGGTTCGGATATGGTTGCAATTAACTTTGGCAGTTTTCGTGCTAGGACAGTCGTTTATGCACCATTTTAAAGCATTAAAATTGCCATTTGTTTTGGTATATAATTTATTGCATAATGTATTTTAAGAAAATGGCCAATTGGATAGATCGGTAGAATTATTTTCCCAGGTTTAAAAAGGCGGTAATTTGAGGTTCCGATATGGTTGTGAATAACTTTGACAGTTTTCATGCTATGACAGTCATTTATGCACCATTTTAAAGCATTATGATTGCACTTTAATTTGGTATATCATTTGTGGCATAATGTGTTCGTCTAAAAAATGGTCAATTTGATGGATCGGTAGAATTATTGATCTATGTTTAAAAACGCGGTAATTTGAGGTTCCGATATGGTTGCAAATAACTTTGACAGTTTTCATGCTAGGGCATTAGTTTACGCATCATGTTAAAGCATTACAGTTGCCATTTGTTTTGGTATATAATTTATTGCATAATGTATTTTTAGAAAACGTCCAATTGGATAAATCGGCAGAATTATTTTCCCAGGTTTAAAAAGGCGGTAATTTGAGGTTTCGATATGGTTGTGAATAACTTTGACAGTTTTCATGCTATGACAGTCATTTATGCATCATTTTAAAGCATTACTGTTGCACTTTGTTTTTGTGTATAATTTGTGGCATAATGAATTTTTACAAAAATTGGATAGATCGGTATATTTGTTGGTACAGGTTTAAAAATGCGGTAATTTAAGGCCCCGATATGGTTGCAAATAACTTTTATAGTTTTCATGTTATAACAGTCGTTTATACATCTTTTTATTGCATTTTAGTTGCCATTTGTTTTGGTATATAATTTATTGCATAATGTATTTTTAGAAGATGGCCAATTGGATAGATCGATAGAATTATTTTGCCAGATTTAAAAAGGCGGTAATTTGAGGTTCCGATATGGTTGTGAATAACTTTGACAGTTTTCATGCTATGACAGTCATTTATGCGTCATTTTAAAGCATTATGATTGCACTTTAATTTGGTATATCATTTGTGGCACAATGTGTTCGTCTAAAAAATGGTCAATTTGAAGGATCGGTAGAATTATTGTTCTATGTTTAAAAACGCGGTAATTTGAGGTTCCGATATGGTTGCAAATAACTTTGACAGTTTTCATGCTAGGGCAATAGTTTATGCATCATTTTAAAGAATTACAGTTGCACTTTGTTTTTGTGTATAATTTGTTGCATAATGAAGTTTTACAAAAATTGGATAGATCGGTATATTTGTTGGTACAGGTTTAAAAATGCGGTAATTTAAGGCCCCGATATGGTTGCAAATAACTTTTATAGTTTTCATGTTATAACAGTCGTTTATACATCTTTTTATTGCATTTTAGTTGCCATTTGTTTTGGTATATAATTTATTGCATAATGTATTTTTAGAAGATGGCCAATTGGATAGATCGATAGAATTATTTTCCCAGGTTTAAAAAGGCGGTAATTTGAGGTTCCGATATGGTTGTGAATTACTTTGACAGTTTTCATGCTATGACAGTCATTTATGCATCAGTTTAGAGCATTATGATTGCACTTTAATTTGGTATATCATTTGTGGCATAATGTGTTCGTCTAAAAAATGGTCAATTTGATGGATCGGTAGAATTATTGTTCTATGTTTAAAAACGCGGTAATTTGGGGTTCCGATATGGTTGCAAATAACTCTGAAAGTTTTCATGCTAGGGTATTAGTTTACGCATCATTTTAAAGCATTACAGTTGCACTTTATTTTGGTGTATAATTTGTGGCATAATGAATTTTTACAAAAATTGGATAGATCGGTATATTTATTGGTAAGGCTCCGATATGGTTGCAAATAACTTTTATAGTTTTCATGTTATAACAGTCGTTTATATATCTCTTTATTGAATTATAGTTGCCATTTGTTTTGGTATATAATTTATTCCATAATATATTTTTGGAAAGTGGCCAATTGGATAGATCGATAGAATTATTTTCCCAGGTTTAAAAAGGCGGTAATTTGAGGTTCCGATATGGTTGTGAATAACTTTGACAGTTTTCATGCTATGACAGTCATTTATGCATCAGTTTAGAGCATTATGATTGCACTTTAATTTGGTATATCATTTGTGGCATAATGTGTTCGTCTAAAAAATGGTCAATTTGATGGATCGGTAGAATTATTGTTCTATGTTTAAAAACGCGGTAATTTGAGGTTCCGATATGGTTGCAGATAACTTTGACAGTTTTCATGCTAGGGCAATAGTTTATGCATCATTTTAAAGCATTACAGTTGCACTTTATTTTGGTGTATAATTTGTGGCATAATGAATTTTTACAAAAATTGGATAGATCGGTATATTTATTGGTACAGGTTCAAAAATGCGGTAATTTAAGGCTCCGATATGGTTGCAAATAACTTTTATAGTTTTCATGTTATAACAGTCGTTTATATATCTTTTTATTGCATTATAGTTGCCATTTGTTTTGGTATATAATTTATTCCATAATATATTTTTGGAAAATGGCCAATTGGATAGATCGGTAGAATTATTTTCACAGCTTTAAAAACGCGGTAGTTTGAGGTTCCGATATGGCTGCAAATAACATTGACAGTTTTCACGCTATGACAGTCATTTATGCATCATTTTAAAGCATTATGATTGCACTTTAATATGGTATATTATTTGTAGCATAATGTGTATTTTTACAAATTGGTCAATTTGATAGATCGGTAGAATTATTGTTCTATGTTTAATAAACGCAATAATCTGAGGTTCCGATATGGTTGCAATTAACTTTGGCAGTTTTCGTGCTAGGACAGCCATTTATGCACCATTTTAAAGCATTAAAATTGCCATTTGTTTTGGTATATAATTTATTGCATAATGTATTTTTAGAAAATGGCCAATTGGATAGATCGGTAGAATTATTTTCCCAGGTTTAAAAAGGCTTCCGATATGGTTGTGAATAACTTTGACAGTTTTTATGCTATGACAGTCATTTATGCATCATTTTAAAGCATTACAGTTGCACTTTGTTTTTGTGTATAATTTGTGGCATAATGAATTTTTACAAAAATTGGATAGATCGGTATATTTATTGGTACAGGTTAAAAAATGCGGTAATTTAAGGCCCCGATATGGTTGCAAATAACTTTTATAGTTTTCATGTTATAACAGTCGTTTATACATCATTTTATTGCATTTTAGTTGCCATTTGTTTTGGTATATAATTTATTGCATAATGTATTTTTAGAAGATGGCCAATTGGATAGATCGATAGAATTATTTTCCCAGGTTTAAAAAGGCGGTAATTTGAGGTTCCGATATGGTTGTGAATTACTTTGACAGTTTTCATGCTATGACAGTCATTTATGCATCAGTTTAGAGCATTATGATTGCACTTTAATTTGGTATATCATTTGTGGCATAATGTGTTCGTCTAAAAAATGGTCAATTTGATGGATCGGTAGAATTATTGTTCTATGTTTAAAAACGCGGTAATTTGAGGTTCCGATATGGTTGCAAATAACTTTGTTGCAAATAACTTTTATAGTTTTCATGTCATGACAGTCGTTTATACATCTTTTTATTGTATTTTAGTTGCCATTTGTTTTGGTATATAATTTATTGCATAATGTATTTTTAGAAGATGGCCAATTGGATAGATCGATAGAATTATTTTCCCAGGTTTAAAAAGGCGGCAATTTGAGGTTCCGATATGGTTGTGAATTACTTTGACAGTTTTCATGCTATGACAGTCATTTATGCATCAGTTTAGAGCATTATGATTGCACTTTAATTTGGTATATCATTTGTGGCATAATGTGTTCGTCTAAAAAATGGTCAATTTGATGGATCGGTAGAATTATTGTTCTATGTTTAAAAACGCGGTAATTTGAGGTTCCGATATGGTTGCAAATAACTTTGACAGTTTTCATGCTAGGGCATTAGTTTACGCATCATTTTAAAGCATAGATCGGTATATTTATTGGTACAGGTTTAAAAATGCGGTAATTTAAGGCCCCGATATGGTTGCAAATAACTTTTATAGTTTTCATGTTATAACAGTCGTTTATACATCATTTTATTGCATTTTAGTTGCCATTTGTTTTGGTATATAATTTATTGCATAATGTATTTTTAGAAGATGGCCAATTGGATAGATCGATAGAATTATTTTCCCAGGTTTAAAAAGGCGGTAATTTGAGGTTCCGATATGGTTTTGAATAACTTTGACAGTTTTCATGCTATGACAGTCATTTATGCATCAGTTTAGAGCATTATGATTGCACTTTAATTTGGTATATCATTTGTGGCATAATGTGTTCGTCTAAAAAATGGTCAATTTGATGGATCGGTAGAATTATTGTTCTATGTTTAAAAATGCGGTAATTTGAGGTTCCGATATGGTTGCAAATAACTTTAACAGTTTTCATGCTAGGGCATTAGTTTACGCATCATTTTAAAGCATTACAGTTGCACTTTATTTTGGTGTATAATTTGTGGCATAATGAATTTTTACAAAAGTTGGATAGATCGGTATATTTATTGGTACAGGTTTAAAAATGCGGTAATTCAAGGCTCCGATATGGTTGCAAATAACTTTTATAGTTTTCATGTTATAACAGTCGTTTATATATCTTTTTATTGCATTATAGTTGCCATTTGTTTTGGTATATAATTTATTGCATAACATATTTTTAGAAAATTGCCAATTGGATAGATCGGTAGAATTATTTTCACAGCTTTAAAAAGGCGGTAATTTGAGGTTCCGATATGGTTGCAAATAACATTGACAGTTTTCATGCTATGACAGTCATTTATGCTTCATTTTAAAACATTATGATTGCACTTTAATATGGTATATAATTTGTAGAATAATGTGTGTTTTTACTAATTGGTGAATTTGATAGATCGGTAGAATTATTGTTCTATGTTTAATAAACGCGGTAGTCTGAGGTTCCCTTATGGCTGCAATTAACTTTGGCAGTTTTCGTGCTAGGACAGTCGTTTATGCACCATTTTAAAGCATTAAAATTGCCATTTGTTTTGGTATATAATTTATTGCATAATGTATTTTTAGAAAACGGCCAATTGGATAAATCGGTAGAATTATTTTCCCAGGTTTAAAAACGCGGTAATTTGAGGTTCCGATATGGTTGTGAATAACTTTGACAGTTTTCATGCTATGACAGTCATTTATGCATCATTTTAAAGCATTACAGTTGCACTTTGTGTTTGTGTATAATTTGTGGCATAATGAATTTTTACAAAAATTGGATAGATCGGTATATTTATTGGTACAGGTTTAAAAATGCGGTAATTTAAGGCCCCGATATGGTTGCAAATAACTTTTATAGTTTTCATGTTATAACAGTCGTTTATACATCTTTTTATTGCATTTTAGTTGCCATTTGAAAAAAATTGGATAGATCGGTATATTTATTGGTACAGGTTCAAAAATACGGTAATTTAAAGCTCCGATATGGTTGCAAATAACTTTTATAGTTTTCATGTTATAACAGTCGTTTATATATCTTTTTATTGCATTATAGTTGCCATTTGCTTTGGTATATAATTTATTCCATAATATATTTTTGGAAAATGGCCAATTGGATAGATCGGTAGAATTATTTTCACAGCTTTAAAAACGCGGTAATTTGAGGTTCCGAAATGGCTGCAAATAACATTGACAGTTTTCACGCTATGACAGTCTTTTATGCATCATTTTAAAGCATTATGATTGCACTTTAATATGGTATATCATTTGTAGCATAATGTGTATTTTTACAAATTGGACAATTTGATAGATCGGTAGAATTATTGTTCTATGTTTAATAAACGCAGTAATCTGAGGTTCCGATATGGTTGCAATTAACTTTGGCAGTTTTCGTGCAAGGACAGTCGTTTATGCACCATTTTAAAGCATTAAAATTGCCATTTGTATTGGTATATAATTTATTGCATAATGTATTTTTAGAAAATGGCCAATTGGATAGATCGGTAGAATTATTTTCCCAGGTTTAAAAAGGCGGTAATTTGAGGTTCCGATATGGTTGTGAATAACTTTGACAGTTTTCATGCTATGACAGTCATTTATGCGTCATTTTAAAGCATTACAGTTGCACTTTGTGTTTGTGTATAATTTGTGGCATAATGAATTTTTACAAAAATTGGATAGATCGGTATATTTATTGGTACAGGTTTAAAAATGCGGTAATTTAAGGCCCCGATATGGTTGCAAATAACTTTTATAGTTTTCATGTTATAACAGTCGTTTATACATCTTTTCATTGCATTTTAGTTGCCATTTGAAAAAAATTGGATAGATCGGTATATTTATTGGTACAGGTTCAAAAATGCGGTAATTTAAGGCTCCGATATGGTTGCAAATAACTTTTATAGTTTTCATGTTATAACAGTCGTTTATATATCTTTTTATTGCATTATAGTTGCCATTTGCTTTGGTATATAATTTATTCCATAATATATTTTTGGAAAATGGCCAATTGGATAGATCGGTAGAATTATTTTCACAGCTTTAAAAACGCGGTAATTTGAGGTTCCGAAATGGCTGCAAATAACATTGACAGTTTTCACGCTATGACAGTCTTTTATGCATCATTTTAAAGCATTATGATTGCACTTTAATATGGTATATCATTTGTAGCATAATGTGTATTTTTACAAATTGGACAATTTGATAGATCGGTAGAATTATTGTTCTATGTTTAATAAACGCAGTAATCTGAGGTTCCGATATGGTTGCAATTAACTTTGGCAGTTTTCGTGCTAGGACAGTCGTTTATGCACCATTTTAAAGCATTAAAATTGCCATTGGTTTTGGTATATAATTTATTGCATAATGTATTTTTAGAAAATGGCCAATTGGATAGATCGGTAGAATTATTTTCCCAGGTTTAAAAAGGCGGTAATTTGAGGTTCCGATATGGTTGTGAATAACTTTGACAGTTTTCATGCTATGACAGTCATTTATGCGTCATTTTAAAGCATTATGATTGCACTTTAATTTGGTATATCATTTGTGGCACAATGTGTTCGTCTAAAAAATGGTCAATTTGAAGGATCGGTAGAATTATTGTTCTATGTTTAAAAACGCGGTAATTTGAGGTTCCGATATGGTTGCAAATAACTTTGACAGTTTTCATGCTAGGGCAATAGTTTATGCATCATTTTAAAGCATTACAGTTGCACTTTATTTTGGTGTATAATTTGTGGCATAATGAATTTTTACAAAAGTTGGATAGATCGGTATATTTATTGGTACAGGTTTAAAAATGCGGTAATTCAAGGCTCCGATATGGTTGCAAATAACTTTTATAGTTTTCATGTTATAACAGTCGTTTATATATCTTTTTATTGCATTATAGTTGCCATTTGTTTTGGTATATAATTTATTGCATAATATATTTTTAGAAAATTGCCAATTGGATAGATCGGTAGAATTATTTTCCCAGGTTTAAAAAGGCGGTAATTTGAGGTTCCGATATGGTTGCAAATAACATTGACAGTTTTCATGCTATGACAGTCATTTATGCATCATTTTAAAGCATTATGATTGCACTTTAATATGGTATATAATTTGTAGCATAATGTGTGTTTTTACAAATTGGTCAATTTGATAGATCGGTAGAATTATTGTTCTATGTTTAATAAAAGCAGTAATCTGAGGTTCCGATATGGTTGCAATTAACTTTGGCAGTTTTCGTGCTAGGACAGTCGTTTATGCACCATTTTAAAGCATTAAAATTGCCATTTGTTTGGTATATAATTTATTGCATAATGTATTTTTAGAAAACGGCCAATTGGAGAAATCGGTAGAATTATTTTTCCAGGTTTAAAAACGCGGTAATTTGAGGTTCCGATATGGTTGTGAATAACTTTGACAGTTTTTATGCTATGACAGTCATTTATGCATCATTTTAAAGCATTACAGTTGCACTTTGTTTTTGTGTATAATTTGTGGCATAATGAATTTTTACAAAAATTGGATAGATCGGTATATTTATTGGTACAGGTTTAAAAATGCGGTAATTTAAGGCCCCGATATGGTTGCAAATAACTTTTATAGTTTTCATGTTATAACAGTCGTTTATACATCATTTTATTGCATTTTAGTTGCCATTTGTTTTGGTATATAATTTATTGCATAATGTATTTTTAGAAGATGGCCAATTGGATAGATCGATAGAATTATTTTCCCAGGTTTAAAAAGGCGGTAATTTGAGGTTCCGATATGGTTGTGAATTACTTTGACAGTTTTCATGCTATGACAGTCATTTATGCATCAGTTTAGAGCATTATGATTGCACTTTAATTTGGTATATCATTTGTGGCATAATGTGTTCGTCTAAAAAATGGTCAATTTGATGGATCGGTAGAATTATTGTTCTATGCTTAAAAACGCGGTAATTTGAGGTTCCGATATGGTTGCAAATAACTTTGTTGCAAATAACTTTTATAGTTTTCATGTCATAACAGTCGTTTATACATCTTTTTATTGTATTTTAGTTGCCATTTGTTTTGGTATATAATTTATTGCATAATGTATTTTTAGAAGATGGCCAATTGGATAGATCGATAGAATTATTTTCCCAGGTTTAAAAAGGCGGTAATTTGAGGTTCCGATATGGTTGTGAATTACTTTGACAGTTTTCATGCTATGACAGTCATTTATGCATCAGTTTAGAGCATTATGATTGCACTTTAATTTGGTATATCATTTGTGGCATAATGTGTTCGTCTAAAAAATGGTCAATTTGATGGATCGGTAGAATTATTGTTCTATGTTTAAAAACGCGGTAATTTGAGGTTCCGATATGGTTGCAAATAACTTTGACAGTTTTCATGCTAGGGCATTAGTTTACGCATCATTTTAAAGCATTACAGTTGCACTTTATTTTGGTGTATAATTTGTGGCATAATGAATTTTTATAAAAATTGGATAGATCGGTATATTTATTGGTACAGGTTTAAAAATGCGGTAATTTAAGGCCCCGATATGGTTGCAAATAACTTTTATAGTTTTCATGTTATAACAGTCGTTTATACATCATTTTATTGCATTTTAGTTGCCATTTGTTTTGGTATATAATTTATTGCATAATGTATTTTTAGAAGATGGCCAATTGGATAGATCGATAGAATTATTTTCCCAGGTTTAAAAAGGCGGTAATTTGAGGTTCCGATATGGTTTTGAATAACTTTGACAGTTTTCATGCTATGACAATCATTTATGCATCAGTTTAGAGCATTATGATTGCACTTTAATTTGGTATATCATTTGTGGCATAATGTGTTCGTCTAAAAAATGGTCAATTTGATGGATCGGTAGAATTATTGTTCTATGTTTAAAAATGCGGTAATTTGAGGTTCCGATATGGTTGCAAATAACTTTAACAGTTTTCATGCTAGGGCATTAGTTTACGCATCATTTTAAAGCATTACAGTTGCACTTTAATTTGGTGTATAATTTGTGGCATAATGAATTTTTACAAAAATTGGATAGATCGGTATATTTATTGGTACAGGTTCAAAAATGCGGTAATTTAAGGCTCCGATATGGTTGCAAATAACTTTTATAGTTTTCATGTTATAACAGTCGTTTATATATCTTTTTATTGCATTATAGTTGCCATTTGCTTTGGTATATAATTTATTCCATAATATATTTTTGGAAAATGGCCAATTGGATAGATCGGTAGAATTATTTTCCCAGGTTTAAAAATGCGGTAATTTGAGGTTCCGATATGGTTGCAAATAACTTTAACAGTTTTCATGCTAGGGCATTAGTTTACGCATCATTTTAAAGCATTACAGTTGCACTTTATTTTGGTGTATAATTTGTGGCATAATTAATTTTTACAAAGTTGGATAGATCGGTATATTTATTGGTACAGGTTTAAAAATGCAGTTGCACTTTATTTTGGTGTATAATTTGTGGCATAATTAATTTTTACAAAAGTTGGATAGATCGGTATATTTATTGGTACAGGTTTAAAAATGCGGTAATTCAAGGCTCCGATATGGTTGCAAATAACTTTTATAGTTTTCATGTTATTACAGTCGTTTATATATCTTTTTATTGCATTATAGTTGCCATTTGTTTTGGTATATAATTTATTGCATAATATATTTTTAGAAAATTGTCAATTGGATAGATCGGTAGAATTATTTTCACAGCTTTAAAAAGGCAGTAATTTGAGGTTCCGATATGGTTGCAAATAACATTGACAGTTTTCATGCTATGACAGTCATTTATGCATCATTTTAAAGCATTATGATTGCACTTTAATATGGTATATAATTTGTAGCATAATGTGTGTTTTTACAAATTGGTCAATTTGATAGATCGGTAGAATTATTGTTCTATGTTTAATAAAAGCAGTAATCTGAGGTTCCAAAATGGTTGCAATTAACTTTGGCAGTTTTCGTGCTAGGACAGTCGTTTATGCACCATTTTAAAGCATTAAAATTGCCATTTGTTTTGGTATATAATTTATTGCATAATGTATTTTAAGAAAATGGCCAATTGGATAGATCGGTAGATTTATTTTCCCAGGTTTAAAAAGGCGGTAATTTGAGGTTCCGATATGGTTGTGAATTACTTTGACAGTTTTCACGCTATGACAGTCATTTATGCATCATTTTAAAGCATTATGATTGCACTTTAATATGGTATATCATTTGTAGCATAATGTGTATTTTTACAAATTGGTCAATTTGATAGATCGGTAGAATTATTGTTTATGTTTAATAAAAGCAGTAATCTGAGGTTCCGATATGTTTGCAATTAACTTTGGCAGTTTTCGTGCTAGGACAGTCGTTTATGCACCATTTTAAAGCATTAAAATTGTCATTTGTTTTGGTATATAATTTATTGCATAATGTATTTTTAGAAAATGGCCAATTGGATAGATCGGTAGAATTATTTTCCCAGGTTTAAAAAGGCGGTAATTTGAGGTTCCGATATGGTTGTGAATAACTTTGACAGTTTTCATGCTATGACAGTCATTTATGCATCATTTTAAAGCATTATGATTGCACTTTAATTTGGTACATCATTTGTGGCACAATGTGTTCGTCTAAAAAATGGTCAATTTGATGGATCGGTAGAATTATTGTTCTATGTTTAAAAACGCGGTAATTTGAGGTTCCGATATGGTTGCAAATAACTTTGACAGTTTTCATGCTAGGGCAATAGTTTATGCATCATTTTAAAGCATTACAGTTGCACTTTATTTTGGTGTATAATTTGTGGCATAATTAATTTTTACAAAAGTTAGATAGATCGGTATATTTATTGGTACAGGTTTAAAAATGCGGTAATTCAAGGCTCCGATATGGTTGCAAATAACTTTTATAGTTTTCATGTTATAACAGTCGTTTATATATCTTTTTATTGCATTATAGTTGCCATTTGTTTTGGTATATAATTTATTGCATAATATATTTTTAGAAAATTGCCAATTGGATAGATCGGTAGAATTATTTTCACAGCTTTAAAAAGGCGGTAATTTGAGGTTCCGATATGGTTGCAAATAACATTGACAGTTTTCATGCTATGACAGTCATTTATGCATCATTTTAAAGCATTATGATTGCACTTTAATATGGTATATAATTTGTAGCATAATGTGTGTTTTTACAAATTGGTCAATTTGATAGATCGGTAGAATTATTGTTCTATGTTTAATAAAAGCAATAATCTGAGGTTCCGATATGGTTGCAATTAACTTTGGCAGTTTTCGTGCTAGGACAGTCGTTTATGTACCATTTTAAAGCATTAAAATTGCCATTTGTTTTTGTATGTAATTTATTGCATAATGTATTTTAAGAAAATGGCCAATTGGATAGATCGGTAGAATTATTTTCCCAGGTTTAAAAAGGCGGTAATTTGAGGTTCCGATATGGTTGTGAATAACTTTGACAGTTTTCATGCTATGACAGTCATTTATGCATCAGTTTAGAGCATTATGATTGCACTTTAATTTGGTATATCATTTGTGGCATAATGTGTTCGTCTAAAAAATGGTCAATTTGATGGATCGGTAGATTTATTGTTCTATGTTTAAAAACGCGGTAATTTGAGGTTCCGATATGGTTGCAAATAACTTTGACAGTTTTCATGCTAGGGCAATAGTTTATGCATCATTTTAAAGCATTACAGTTGCACTTTATTTTGGTGTATAATTAGTGGCATAATGAATTTTTACAAAAGTTGGATAGATCGGTATATTTATTGGTACAGGTTTAAAAATGCGGTAATTCAAGGCTCCGATATGGTTGCAAATAACTTTTATAGTTTTCATGTTATTACAGTCGTTTATATATCTTTTTATTGCATTATAGTTGCCATTTGTTTTGGTATATAATTTATTGCATAATATATTTTTAGAAAATTGTCAATTGGATAGATCGGTAGAATTATTTTCACAGCTTTAAAAAGGCAGTAATTTGAGGTTCCGATATGGTTGCAAATAACATTGACAGTTTTCATGCTATGACAGTCATTTATGCTTCATTTTAAAACATTATGATTGCACTTTAATATGGTATATAATTTGTAGCATAATGTGTGTTTTTACTAATTGGTGAATTTGATAGATCGGTAGAATTATTGTTCTATGTTTAATAAACGCGGTAATCTGAGGTTCCGATATGGCTGCAATTAACTTTGACAGTTTTCGTGCTAGGACAGTCGTTTATGCACCATTTTAAAGCATTAAAATTGTCATTTGTTTTGGTATATAATTTATTGCATAATGTATTTTTAGAAAACGGACAATTGGATAAATCGGTAGAATTATTTTCCCAGGTTTAAAAACGCGGTAATTTGAGGTTCCGATATGGTTGTGAATAACTTTGACAGTTTTCATGCTATGACAGTCATTTATGCATCATTTTAAAGCATTACAGTTGCACTTTGTTTTTGTGTATAATTTGTGGCATAATGAATTTTTACAAAAATTGGATAGATCGGTATATTTATTGGTACAGGTTTAAAAATGCGGTAATTTAAGGCCCCGATATGGTTGCAAATAACTTTTATAGTTTTCATGTTATAACAGTCGTTTATACATCTTTTTATTGCATTTTAGTTGCCATTTGTTTGGTATATAATTTATTGCATAATGTATTTTTAGAAGATGGCCAATTGGATAGATCGATAGAATTATTTTCCCAGGTTTAAAAAGGCGGTAATTTGAGGTTCCGATATGGTTGTGAATTACTTTGACAGTTTTCATGCTATGACAGTCATTTATGCATCAGTTTAGAGCATTATGATTGCACTTTAATTTGGTATATAATTTGTGGCATAATGTGTTCGTCTAAAAAATGGTCAATTTGATGGATCGGTAGAATTATTGTTCTATGTTTAAAAACGCGGTAATTTGAGGTTCCGATATGGTTGCAAATAACTTTGACAGTTTTCATGCTAGGGCATTAGTTTACGCATCATTTTAAAGCATTACAGTTGCACTTTATTTTGGTGTATAATTTGTGGCATAATGAATTTTTTTTATTTATTGGTACAGGTTCAAAAATGCGGTAATTTAAGGCTTCGATATGGTTGCAAATAACTTTTATAGTTTTCATGTTATAACAGTCGTTTATATATCTTTTTATTGCATTATAGTTGCCATTTGCTTTGGTATATAATTTATTCCATAATATATTTTTGGAAAATGGCCAATTGGATAGATTGGAATTATTTTCACATGTTTAAAAACGCGGTAATTTGAGGTTCCGATATGGTTGTGAATTACTTTGACAGTTTTCATGCTATGACAGTCAATTATGCATCAGTTTAGAGCATTATGATTGCACTTTAATTTGGTATATCATTTGTGGCATAATGTGTTCATCTAAAAAATGGTCAATTTGATGGATCGGTAGAATTATTGTTCTATGTTTAAAAACGCTATAATTTGAGGTTCCGATATGGTTGCAAATAACATTGACAGTTTTCATGCTATTACAGTCATTATGCATCATTTTAATATGGTATATCATTTGTAGCATAATATGGTATATCATTTGTAGCATAATGTGTGTTTTTACGAATTGGTCAATTTGATTGATCGGTAGAATTATTGTACTATGTTTAATAAACGCAGTAATCTGAGGTTCCGATATGGTTGCAATTAACTTTGGCAGTTTTCGTGCTGGGACGGTCGTTTATGCACCATTTTAAAGCATTAAAATTGCCATTTGTTTTGGTATATAATTTATTGCATAATGTATTTTTAGAAGATGGCCAATTGGATAGATCGGTAGAATTATTTTCCCAGGTTTAAAAAGGCGGTAATTTGAGGTTCCGATATGGTTGTGAATAACTTTGACAGTTTTCATGCTATGACAGTCATTTATGCATCATTTTAAAACATTACGATTGCACTTTAATTTGGTATATCATTTGTGGCATAATGTGTTCGTCTAAAAAATGGTCAATTTGAGGTTCCGATATGGTTGCAAATAACATTGACAGTTTTCATGCTATGACAGTCATTTATGCATCATTTTAAAGCATTATGATTGCACTTTAATATGGTATATAATTTGTGACATAAAGTGTGTTTTTACAAATTGGTCATTTTGATAGATCGGTAGAATTATTGTTCTATGTTTAATAAACGCGGTAATCTGAGGTTCCGATATGGCTGCAATTAACTTTGGCAGTTTTGATTGATCGGTAGAATTATTGTTCTATGTTTAATAAACGCAGTAATCTGAGGTTCCGATATGGTTGCAATTAACTTTGGCAGTTTTCGTGCTGGGACGGTCGTTTATGCACCATTTTAAAGCTTTAAAATTGCCATTTGTTTTGGTATATAATTTATTGCATAATGTATTTTTAGAAGATGGCCAATTGGATAGATCGGTAGAATTATTTTCCCAGGTTTAAAAAGGCGGTAATTTGAGGTTCCGATATGGTTGTGAATAACTTTGACAGTTTTCATGCTATGACAGTCATTTATGCATCATTTTAAAACATTACGATTGCACTTTAATTTGGTATATCATTTGTGGCATAATGTGTTCGTCTAAAAAATGGTCAATTTGAGGTTCCGATATGGTTGCAAATAACATTGACAGTTTTCATGCTATGACAGTCATTTATGCATCATTTTAAAGCATTATGATTGCACTTTAATATGGTATATAATTTGTGGCATAAAGTGTGTTTTTACAAATTGGTCATTTTGATAGATCGGTAGAATTATTGTTCTATGTTTAATAAACGCGGTAATCTGAGGTTCCGATATGGCTGCAATTAACTTTGGCAGTTTTCGTGCTAGGACAGTCGTTTATGCACCATTTTAAAGCACTAGAATTGCCGTTTATTTTGGTATATAATTTTTTGCATAATGTATTTTTAGAAAAAGGCCAATTGGATAAATCGGTAGAATTATTTTCCCAGGTTTAAAAACGCGGTAATTTGAGGTTCCGATATGGTTGCAAATAACTTTTATAGTTTTCATGTTATAACAGTCGTTTATATATCTTTTTATTGCATTATAGTTGCCATTTGTTTTGGTATATAATTTATTCCATAATATATTTTTGGAAAATGGCCAATTGGATAGATTGGAATTATTTTCCCAGGTTTAAAAAGGCGGTAATTTGAGGTTCCGATATGGTTGTGAATTACTTTGACAGTTTTCATGCTATGACAGTCAATTATGCATCAGTTTAGAGCATTATGATTGCACTTTAATTTGGTATATCATTTGTGGCATAATGTGTTCATCTAAAAAATGGTCAATTTGATGGATCGGTAGAATTATTGTTCTATGTTTAAAAACGCTATAATTTGAGGTTCCGATATGGTTGCAAATAACATTGACAGTTTTCATGCTATTACAGTCATTATGCATCATTTTAATATGGTATATCATTTGTAGCATAATATGGTATATCATTTGTAGCATAATGTGTGTTTTTACGAATTGGTCAATTTGATTGATCGGTAGAATTATTGTTCTATGTTTAATAAACGCAGTAATCTGAGGTTCCGATATGGTTGCAATTAACTTTGGAAGTTTTCGTGCTGGGACGGTCGTTTATGCACCATTTTAAAGCATTAAAATTGCCATTTGTTTTGGTATATAATTTATTGCATAATGTATTTTTAGAAGATGGCCAATTGGATAGATCGGTAGAATTATTTTCCCAGGTTTAAAAAGGCGGTAATTTGAGGTTCCGATATGGTTGTGAATAACTTTGACAGTTTTCATGCTATGACAGTCATTTATGCATCATTTTAAAACATTACGATTGCACTTTAATTTGGTATATCATTTGTGGCATAATGTGTTCGTCTAAAAAATGGTCAATTTGAGGTTCCGATATGGTTGCAAATAACATTGACAGTTTTCATGCTATGACAGTCATTTATGCATCATTTTAAAGCATTATGATTGCACTTTAATATGGTATATAATTTGTGGCATAAAGTGTGTTTTTACAAATTGGTCATTTTGATAGATCGGTAGAATTATTGTTCTATGTTTAATAAACGCGGTAATCTGAGGTTCCGATATGGCTGCAATTAACTTTGGCAGTTTTCGTGCTAGGACAGTCGTTTATGCACCATTTTAAAGCACTAGAATTGCCGTTTATTTTGGTATATAATTTTTTGCATAATGTATTTTTAGAAAAAGGCCAATTGGATAAATCGGTAGAATTATTTTCCCAGGTTTAAAAACGCGGTAATTTGAGGTTCCGATATGGTTGTGAATAACTTTGACAGTTTTCTTGCTATGACAGTCATTTATGCATCATTTTAAAGCATTACAATTGCACTTTATTTTGGTGTATAATTTGTGGCATAATGAATTTTTACAAAAATTGGATAGATCGGTATATTTATTGGTACAGGTTTAAAAATGCGGCTCCGATATGGTTGCAAATAACTTTTATAGTTTTCATGTTATAACAGTCGTTTATACATCTTTTTATTGCATTTTAGTTGCCATTTGCTTTGGTGTATAATTTATTGCATAATTTTTTTTTAGAAAATGGCCAATTGGATAGATCGATAGAATTATTTTCCCAGGTTTAAAAAAGCGGTAATTTGAGGTTCCGATATGGTTGTGAATAACTTTGACAGTTTTCATGCTATGACAGTCATTTATGCATCATTTTAAAGCATTATGATTGCACTTTAATTTGGTATATCATTTGTGGCATAATGTGTTCATCTAAAAAATGGTCAATTTGATGGATCGGTAGAATTATTGTTCTATGTTTAAAAACGCTGTAATTTGAGGTTCCGATATAGTTGCAAATAACATTGACAGTTTTCATGCTATGACAGTCATTATGCATCATTTTAATATGGTATATCATTTGTAGCATAATATGGTATATCATTTGTAGCATAATGTGTGTTTTTACAAATTGGTCAATTTGATAGATCGGTAGAATTATTGTTCTATGTTTAATAAACGCAGTAATCTGAGGTTCCGATATGGTTGCAATTAACTTTGGCAGTTTTCGTGCTAGGACAGTCGTTTATGCATCGTTTTAAAGCATTAAAATTACCATTTGTTTTGGTATATGATTTATTGCATAATGTATTTTTAGAAAATGGCCAATTGGATAGATCGGTAGAATTATTTTCCCAGGTTTAAAAAGGCGGTAATTTGAGGTTCCGATATGGTTGTGAATAACTTTGACAGTTTTCATGCTATGACAGTCATTTATGCATCATTTTAAAGCATTATGATTGCACTTTAATTTGGTATATCATTTGTGGCATAATGTGTTCGTCTAAAAAATGGTCAATTTGAGGTTCCGATATGGCTGCAAATAACATTTACAGTTTTCACGCTATGACAGTCATTTATGCATCATTTTAAAGCATTATGATTGCACTTTAATATGGTATATAATTTGTAGCATAATGTGTGTTTTTACAAATTGGTCAATTTGATAGATCGGTAGAATTATTGTTCTATGTTTAATAAAAGCAGTAATCTGAGGTTCCGATATGGTTCCAATTAACTTTGGCAGTTTTCGTGCTAGGACAGTCGTTTATGCACCATTTTAAAGCATTAAAATTGCCATTTGTTTTGGTATATAATTTATTGCATAATGTATTTTAAGAAAATGGCCAATGGGATAGATCGGTAGAATTATTTTCCCAGGTTTAAAAAGGCGGTAATTTGAGGTTCCGATATGGTTGTGAATAACTTTGACAGTTTTCATGCTATGACAGTCATTTATGCATCATTTTAAAGCATTATGATTGCACTTTAATTTGGTATATCATTTGTGGCACAATGTGTTCGTCTAAAAAATGGTCAATTTGAAGGATCGGTAGAATTATTGTTCTATGTTTAAAAACGCGGTAATTTGAGGTTCCGATATGGTTGCAAATAACTTTGACAGTTTTCATGCTAGGGCAATAGTTTATGCATCATTTTAAAGCATTACAGTTGCACTTTATTTTGGTGTATAATTTGTGGCATAACGAATTTTTACAAAAGTTGGATAGATCGGTATATTTATTGGTACAGGTTTAAAAATGCGGTAATTCAAGGCTCCGATATGGTTGCAAATAACTTTTATAGTTTTCATGTTATAACAGTCGTTTATATATCTTTTTATTGCATTATAGTTGCCATTTGTTTTGGTATATAATTTATTGCATAATATATTTTTAGAAAATTGCCAATTGGATAGATCGGTAGAATTATTTTCACAGCTTTAAAAAGGCGGTAATTTGAGGTTCCGATATGGTTGCAAATAACATTGACAGTTTTCATGCTATGACAGTCATTTATGCATCATTTTAAAGCATTATGATTGCACTTTAATATGGTATATAATTTGTAGCATAATGTGTGTTTTTACAAATTGGTCAATTTGATAGATCGGTAGAATTATTGTTCTATGTTTAATAAAAGCAGTAATCTGAGGTTCCGATATGGTTGCAATTAACTTTGGCAGTTTTCGTGCTAGGACAGTCGTTTATGCACCATTTTAATGCATTAAAATTGCGATTTGTTTTGGTATATAATTTATTGCATAATGTATTTTAAGAAAATGGCCAATTGGATAGATCGGTAGAATTATTTTCCCAGGTTTAAAAAGGCGGTAATTTGAGGTTCCGATATGGTTGTGAATAACTTTGACAGTTTTCATGCTATGACAGTCATTTATGCATCATTTTAAAGCATTATGATTGCACTTTAATTTGGTATATCATTTGTGGCACAATGTGTTCGTCTAAAAAATGGTCAATTTGAAGGATCGGTAGAATTATTGTTCTATGTTTAAAAACGCGGTAATTTGAGGTTCCGATATGGTTGCAAATAACTTTGACAGTTTTCATGCTAGGGCAATAGTTTATGCATCATTTTAAAGCATTACAGTTGCACTTTATTTTGGTGTATAATTTGTGGCATAATGAATTTTTACAAAAGTTGGATAGATCGGTATATTTATTGGTACAGGTTTAAAAATGCGGTAATTCAAGGCTCCGATATGGTTGCAAATAACTTTTATAGTTTTCATGTTATAACAGTCGTTTATATATCTTTTTATTGCATTATAGTTGCCATTTGTTTTGGTATATAATTTATTGCATAATATATTTTTAGAAAATTGCCAATTGGATAGATCGGTAGAATTATTTTCACAGCTTTAAAAAGGCGGTAATTTGAGGTTCCGATATGGTTGCAAATAACATTGACAGTTTTCATGCTATGACAGTCATTTATGCATCATTTTAAAGCATTATGATTGCACTTTAATATGGTATATAATTTGTAGCATAATGTGTGTTTCTACAAATTGGTCAATTTGATAGATCGGTAGAATTATTGTTCTATGTTTAATAAAAGCAGTAATCTGAGGTTCCGATATGGTTGCAATTAACTTTGGCAGTTTTCGTGCTAGGACAGTCGTTTATGCACCATTTTAAAGCATTAAAATTGCCATTTGTTTTGGTATATAATTTATTGCATAATGTATTTTTAGAAAATGGCCAATTGGATAGATCGGTAGAATTATTTTCCCAGGTTTAAAAAGGCGGTAATTTGAGGTTCCGATGTGGTTGTGAATAACTTTGACAGTTTTCATGCTATGACAGTCATTTATGCATCATTTTAAAGCATTATGATTGCACTTTAATTTGGTATATCATTTGTGGCACAATGTGTTCGTCTAAAAAATGGTCAATTTGAATGATCGGTAGAATTATTGTTCTATGTTTAAAAACGCGGTAATTTGAGGTTCCGATATGGTTGCAAATAACTTTGACAGTTTTCATGCTAGGGCAATAGTTTATGCATCATTTTAAAGCATTACAGTTGCACTTTATTTTGGTGTATAATTTGTGGCATAATGAATTTTTACAAAAGTTGGATAGATCGGTATATTTATTGGTACAGGTTTAAAAATGCGGTAATTCAAGGGTCCGATATGGTTGCAAATAACTTTTATAGTTTTCATGTTATAACAGTCGTTTATATATCTTTTTATTGCATTATAGTAGCCATTTGTTTTGGTATATAATTTATTGCATAATATATTTTTAGAAAATTGCCAATTGGATAGATCGGTAGAATTATTTTCACAGCTTTAAAAAGGCGGTAATTTGAGGTTCCGATATGGTTGCAAATAACATTGACAGTTTTCATGCTATGACAGTCATTTATGCATCATTTTAAAGCATTATGATTGCACTTTAATATGGTATATAATTTGTAGCATAATGTGTGTTTTTACAAATTGGTCAATTTGATAGATCGGTAGAATTATTGTTCTATGTTTAATAAAAGCAGTAATCTGAGGTTCCGATATGGTTGCAATTAACTTTGACAGTTTTCGTGCTAGGACTGTCGTTTATGCACCATTTTAAAGCATTAAAATTGCCATTTGTTTTGGTATATAATTTATTGCATAATGTATTTTAAGAAAATGGCCAATTGGATAGATCGGTAGAATTATTTTCCCAGGTTTAAAAAGGCGGTAATTTAAGGTTCCGATATGGTTGTGAATAACTTTGACAGTTTTCATGCTATGACAGTCATTTATGCATCATTTTAAAGCATTACAGTTGCACTTTGTTTTTGTGTATAATTTGTGGCATAATGAATTTTTACAAAAATTGGATAGATCGGTATATTTATTGGTACAGGTTCAAAAATGCGGTAATTTAAGGCTCCGATATGGTTGCAAATAGCTTTTACAGTTTTCATGTTATAACAGTCGTTTATATATCTTTTTATTGCATTATAGTTGCCATTTGTTTAATATATTTTTAGAAAATTGCCAATTGGATAGATCGGTAGAATTATTTTCACAGCTTTAAAAAGGCGGTAATTTGAGGTTCCGATATGGTTGCAATTAACTTTGGCAGTTTTCATGCTATGACAGTCATTTATGCATCATTTTAAAGCATTATGATTGCACAGTCATTTATGCATCATTTTAAAGCACTACAGTTGCACTTTGTTTTGGTGTATAATTTGTGGCATATTGAACTTTTACAAAAATTGGATAGATCGGTATATTTATTGGTACAGGTTTAAAAATGCGGTAATTTAAGGCCCCGATATGGTTGCAATTAACTTTTATAGTTTTCATGTTATAACAGTCGTTTATACATCTTTTTATTGCATTATAGTTGCCATTTGCTTTGGTATATAATTTATTCCATAATATTTTTTTAGAAAATGGCCAATTGGATAGATCGGTAGAATTATTTTCACAGCTTTAAAAACGCGGTAGTTTGAGGTTCCGATATGGTTGCAAATAACTTTGACAGTTTTCACGCTATGACAGTCATTTATGCATCATTTTAAAGCATTATGATTGCACTTTAATATGGTATATCATTTGTAGCATAATGTGTATTTTTCCAATTTGTCAATTTGATAGATCGGTAGAATTATTGTTCTATGTTTAATAAACGCGGTATTCTGAGGTTCCGATATGGCTGCAATTAACTTTGGCAGTTTTCGCGCTAGGACAGTCGTTTATACACCATTTTAAAGCATTAAAATTGCCATTTGTTTTGGTATATAATTTATTGCATAATGTATTTTAAGAAAACAGCCAATTGGATAAATCGGTAGAATTATTTTCCCAGGTTTAAAAACGCGGTAATTTGAGGTTCCGATATGGTTGTGAATAACTTTGACAGTTTTCATGCTATGACAGTCATTTATGCATCATTTTAAAGCATTACAGTTGCACTTTGTTTTTGTGTATAATTTGTGGCATAATGAATTTTTACAAAAATTGGATAGATCGGTATATTTATTGGTACAGGTTTAAAAATGCGGTAATTTAAGGCCCCGATATGGTTGCAAATAACTTTTATAGTTTTCATGTTATAACAGTCGTTTATATATCTTTTTATTGCACTTTAGTTGTCATTTGTTTTGGTATACAATTTATTGGATAATGTATTTTTAGAAGATGGCCAATTGGATAGATCGATAGAATTATTTTCCTAGGTTTAAAAAGGCGGTAATTTGAGGTTCCGATATGGTTGTGAATTACTTTGACAGTTTTCATGCTATGACAGTCATTTATGCATCAGTTTAGAGCATTATGATTGCACTTTAATTTGGTATATCATTTGTGGCATAATGTGTTCGTCTAAAAAATGGTCAATTTGATGGATCGGTAGAATTATTGTTCTATGTTCAAAAATGCGGTAATTTGAGGTTCCGTTATGGTTGCAAATAACTTTGACAGTTTTCATGCTAGTGCATCAATTTACGCATCATTTTAAAGCATTACAGTTGCACTTTATTTTGGTGTATAATTTGTGGCATAATGAATTTTTACAAAAATTGGATAGATCGGTATATTTATTGGTACAGGTTCAAAAATGCGGTAATTTAAGGCTCCGATATGGTTGCAAATAACTTTTACAGTTTTCATGTTATAACAGTCGTTTATATATCTTTTTATTGCATTATAGTTGCCATTTGTTTAATATATTTTTAGAAAATTGCCAATTGGATAGATCGGTAGAATTATTTTCACAGCTTTAAAATGGCGGTAGTTTGAGGTTCCGATATGGTTGCAATTAACTTTGGCAGTTTTCATGCTATGACAGTCATTTATGCATTATTTTAAAGCATTATGATTGCACTTTAATATGGTATATAATTTGTAGCATAATGTGTGTTTTTACTTATTGGTCAATTTGATAGATCGGTAGAATTATTGTTCTATGTTTAATAAACGCGGTAATCTGAGGTTCCGATATGGCAGTTTTCGTGCTAGGACAGTCGCTTATGCACCATTTTAAAGCACTAAAATTGCCGTTTGTTTTGGTATATAATTTATTGCATAATGTATTTTTAGAAAACGGCCAATTGGATAAATCGGTAGAATTATTTTCCCAGGTTTAAAAACGCGGCAATTCGAGGTTCCGATATGGTTGTGAATAACTTTGACAGTTTTCATGCTATGACAGTCATTTATGCATCATTTTAAGCACTACAGTTGCACTTTGTTCTGATGTATAATTTGTGGCATAATGAACTTTTACAAAAATTGGATAGATCGGTATATTTATTGGTACAGGTTTAAAAATGCGGTAATTTAAGGCCCCGATATGGTTGCAAATAACTTTTATAGTTTTCATGTTATAACAGTCGTTTATATATCTTTTTATCACTTTATAGTTGCCATTTGTTTTGGTATATAATTTATTCCATAATATATTTTTAGAAAATGGCCAATTGGATAGATCGGTAGAAATATTTTCACAGCTTTAAAAACGCGGTAGTTTGAGGTTCCGATATGGCTGCAAATAACATTGACAGTTTTCACGCTATGACAGTCATTTATGCATCATTTTAAAGCATTATGATTGCACTTTAATATGGTATATCATTTGTGGCATAATGTGTTCGTCTAAAAAATGGTCAATTTGAAGGATCGGTAGAATTATTGTTCTATGTTTAAAAACGCGATAATTTGAGGTTCCGATATGGTTGCAAATAACTTTGACAGTTTTCATGCTAGGGCAATAGTTTATGCATCATTTTAAAGCATTACAGTTGCACTTTATTTTGGTGTATAATTTGTGGCATAATGAATTTTTACAAAAGTTGGATAGATCGGTATATTTATAGGTACAGGTTCAAAAATGCGGTAATTTAAGGCTCCGATATGGTTGCAATTAACTTTTATAGTTTTCATGTTATAACAGTCGTTTATATATCTTTTTATTGCATTATAGTTGCCATTTGCTTTGGTATATAATTTATTCCATAATATATTTTTAGAAAATGGCCAATTGGATAGATCGGTAGAATTATTTTCACAGCTTTAAAAACGCGGTAGTTTGAGGTTCCGATATGGCTGCAAATAACATTGACAGTTTTCACGCTATGACAGTCATTTATGCATCATTTTAAAGCATTATGATTGCACTTTAATATGGTATATCATTTGTAGCATAATGTGTATTTTTACAAATTGGTCAATTTGATAGATCGGTAGAATTATTGTTCTATGTTTAATAAACGCGGTAATCTGAGGTTCCGATATGGCTGCAATTAACTTTGGCAGTTTTCGCGCTAGGACAGTCGTTTATGCACCATTTTAAAGCATTAAAATTTCCATTTGTTTTGGTATATAATTTATTGCATAATGTATTTTTAGAAAACAGCCAATTGGATAAATCGGTAGAATTATTTTCCCAGGTTTAAAAACGCGGTAATTTGAGGTTCCGATATGGTTGTGAATAACTTTGACAGTTTTCATGCTATGACAGTCATTTATGCATCATTTTAAAGCATTACAGTTGCACTTTGTTTTTGTGTATAATTTGTGGCATAATGAATTTTTACAAAAATTGGATAGATCGGTATATTTATTGGTACAGGTTTAAAAATGCGGTAATTTAAGGCCCCGATATGGTTGCAAATAACTTTTATAGTTTTCATGTTATAACAGTCGTTTATACATCTTTTTATTGCATTTTAGTTGCCATTTGTTTTGGTATATAATTTATTGCATAATGTATTTTTAGAAGATGGCCAATTGGATAGATCGATAGAATTATTGTTCTATGTTTAAAAACGCGGTAATTTGAGGTTCCGATATGGTTGTGAATAACTTTGACAGTTTTCATGCTATGACAGTCATTTATGCATCATTTTAAAGCATTATGATTGCACTTTAATTTGGTATATCATTTGTGGCACAATGTGTTCGTCTAAAAAATGGTCAATTTGAAGGATCGGTAGAATTATTGTTCTATGTTTAAAAACGCGGTAATTTGAGGTTCCGATATGGTTGCAAATAACTTTGACAGTTTTCATGCCAGGGCAATAGTTTATGCATCATTTTAAAGCATTACAGTTGCACTTTATTTTGGTGTATAATTTGTTGCATAATGAATTTTTACAAAAGTTGGACAGATCGGTATATTTATTGGTACAGGTTTAAAAATGCGGTAATTCAAGGCTCCGATATGGTTGCAAATAACTTTTATAGTTTTCATGTTATAACAGTCGTTTATATATCTTTTTATTGCATTATAGTTGCCATTTGTTTTGCTATATAATTTATTGCATAATATATTTTTAGAAAATTGCCAATTGGATAAATCGGTAGAATTATTTTCACAGCTTTAAAAAGGCGGTAATTTTAGGTTCCGATATGGTTGCAAATAACATTGACAGTTTTCATGCTATGACAGTCATTTATGCACCATTTTAAAGCATTATGATTGCACTTTAATACAAATTGGTCAAATTGATAGATCGGTAGAATTATTGTTCTATGTTTAATAAAAGCAGTAATCTGAGGTTCCGATATGGTTGTAATTAACTTTGACAGTTTTCGTGCTAGGACAGTCGTTTATGCACCATTTTAAAGCATTAAAATTTGTTTTGGTATATAATTTATTGCATAATGTATTTTAAGAAAATGGCCAATTGGATAGATCGGTAGAATTATTTTCCCAGGTTTAAAAAGGCGGTAATTTGAGGTTCCGATATGGTTGTGAATAACTTTGACAGTTTTCATGCTATGACAGTCATTTATGCATCATTTTAAAGCATTACAGTTGCACTTTGTTTTTGTGTATAATTTGTGGCATAATGAATTTTTACAAAAATTGGATAGATCGGTATATTTATTGGTACAGGTTCAAAAATGCGGTAATTTAAGGCTCCGATATGGTTGCAAATAACTTTTATAGTTTTCATGTTATAACAGTCGTTTATATATCTTTTTATTGCATTATAGTTGCCATTTGCTTTGGTATGTAATTTATTCCATAATATATTTTTGGAAAATGGCCAATTGGATAGATCGGTAGAATTATTTTCACAGCTTTAAAAACGCGGTAGTTTGAGGTTCCGATATGGCTGCAAATAACATTGACAGTTTTCACGCTATGACAGTCATTTATGCATCATTTTAAAGCATTATGATTGCACTTTAATTTGGTATATCATTTGTGGCACAATGTGTTCGTCTAAAAAATGGTCAATTTGATGGATCGGTAGAATTATTGTTCTATGTTTAAAAACGCGGTAATTTGAGGTTCCGATATGGTTGCAAATAACTTTGACAGTTTTCATGCTAGGGCATTAGTTTACGCATCATTTTAAAGCATTACAGTTGCACTTTATTTTGGTGTATAATTTGTGGCATAATGAATTTTTACAAAAATTGGATAGATCGGTATATTTATTGGTACAGGTTCAAAAATGCGGTAATTTCAGGCTCCGATATGGTTGCAAATAACTTTTATAGTTTTCATGTTATAACAGTCGTTTATATATCTTTTTATTGCATTATAGTTGCCATTTGCTTTGGTATATAATTTATTCCATAATATATTTTTGGAAAATGGCCAATTGGATAGATCGGTAGAATTATTTTCACAGCTTTAAAAAGGCGGTAATTTGAGGTTCCGATATGGTTGCAAATAACATTGACAGTTTTCATGCTATGACAGTCATTTATGCATCATTTTAAAGCATTATGATTTCACTTTAATATGGTATATCATTTGTAGCATAATGTGTATTTTTACAAATTGGTCAATTTGATAGATCGGTAGAATTATTGTTCTATGTTTAATAAACGCAGTAATCTGAGGTTCCGATATGGTTGCAATTAACTTTGGCAGTTTCCGTGCTAGGACAGTCGCTTATGCACCATTTTAAAGCATTAAAATTTGTTTTGGTATATAATTTATTGCATAATGTATTTTAAGAAAATGGCCAATTGGATAGATCGGTAGAATTATTTTCCCAGGTTTAAAAAGGCGGTAATTTGAGGTTCCGATATGGTTGTGAACAACTTTGACAGTTTTCATGCTATGACAGTCATTTATGCATCATTTTAAAGCATTACAGTTGCACTTTGTTTTTGTGTATAATTTGTGGCATAATGAATTTTTACAAAAATTGGATAGATCGGTATATTTATTGGTACAGGTTCAAAAATGCGGTAATTTAAGGCTCCGATATGGTTGCAAATAACTTTTATAGTTTTCATGTTATAACAGTCGTTTATATATCTTTTTATTGCATTATAGTTGCCATTTGCTTTGGTATATAATTTATTCCATAATATATTTTTGGAAAATGGCCAATTGGATAGATCGGTAGAATTATTTTCACAGCTTTAAAAACGCGGTAGTTTGAGGTTCCGATATGGCTGCAAATAACATTGACAGTTTTCACGCTATGACTGTCATTTATGCATCATTTTAAAGCATTATGATTGCACTTTAATTTGGTATATCATTTGTGGCATAATGTCTTCGTCTAAAAAATGGTCTATTTGATTGATCGGTAGAATTATTGTTCTATTTTAAAAAACGCGGTAATTTGAGGTTCCGATATGGTTGCAAATAACTTTGACAGTTTTCATGCTAGGGCAATAGTTTATGCATCATTTTAGAGCATTACAGTTGCACTTTATTTTGGTGTATAATTTGTGGCATAATGAATTTTTACAAAAGTTGGATAGATCGGTAAATTTATTTGTACAGGTTTAAAAATGCGGTAATTCAAGGCTCCGATATGGTTGCAAATAACTTTTATAGTTTTCATGTTATAACATTCGTTTATATATCTTTTTATTGCATTATAGTTGCCATTTGTTTTGGTATATAATTTATTGCATAATATATTTTTAGAAAATTGCCAATTGGATAAATCGGTAGAATTATTTTCACAGCTTTAAAAAGGAGGTAATTTGAGGTTCCGATATGGTTGCAAATAACATTGACAGTTTTCATGCTATGACAGTCATTTATGCATCATTTTAAAGCATTATGATTGCACTTTAATATGGTATATAATTTGTAGCATAATGTGTGTTTTTACAAATTGGTCAATTTGATAGATCGGTAGAATTATTGTTCTATGTTTAATAAAAGCAGTAATCTGAGGTTCCGATATGGTTGCAATTAACTTTGACAGTTTTCGTGCTAGGACAGTCGTTTATGCACCATTTTAAAGCATTAAAATTGCCATTTGTTTTGGTATATAATTTATTGCATAATGTATTTTAAGAAAATGGCCAATTGGATAGATCGGTAGAATTATTTTCCCAGGTTTAAAAAGGCGGTAATTTGAGGTTCCGATATGGTTGTGAATAACTTTGACAGTTTTCATGCTATGACAGTCATTTATGCATCAGTTTAGAGCATTATGATTCCACTTTAATATGGTATATCATTTGTGGCATAATGTGTGTTTTTACAAATTGGTCAATTTGATAGATCGGTAGAATTATTGTTCTATGTTTAATAAAAGCAGTAATCTGAGGTTCCGATATGGTTGCAATTAACTTTGACAGTTTTCGTGCTAGGTCAGTCGTTTATGCACCATTTTAAAGCATTAAAATTGGCATTTGTTTTGGTATATAATTTATTGCATAATGTATTTTAAGAAAATGGCCAATTGGATAGATCGGTAGAATTATTTTCCCAGGTTTAAAAAGGCGGTAATTTGAGGTTCCGATATGGTTGTGAATAACTTTGACAGTTTTCATGCTATGACAGTCATTTATGCATCAGTTTAGAGCATTACGATTCCACTTTAATATGGTATATCATTTGTGGCATAATGTGTTCGTCTAAAAAATGGTCAATTTGATGGATCGGTAGAATTATTGTTCTATGTTTAAAAACGCGGTAATTTGAGGTTCCGATATGGTTGCAAATAACTTTGACATTTTTCATGCTAGGGCAATAGTTTATGCATCATTTTAAAGCATTACAGTTGCACTTTGTTTTGGTGTATAACTTGTGGCATAATGAATTTTTACAAAAGTTGGATAGATCGTTATATTTATTGGTACAGGTTTAAAAATGCGGTAATTCAAGGCTCCGATATGGTTGCAAATAACTTTTATAGTTTTCATGTTATAACAGTCGTTTATATATCTTTTTATTGCATTATAGTTGCCATTTGTTTTGGTATATAATTTATTGCATAATATATTTTTAGAAAATTGCCAATTGGATAGATCGGTAGAATTATTTTCACAGCTTTAAAAAGGCGGTAATTTGAGGTTCCGATATGGTTGCAAATAACATTGACAGTTTTCATGCTATGACAGTCATTTATGCTTCATTTTAAAGCATTATGATTGCACTTTAATATGGTATATAATTTGTAGCATAATGTGTGTTTTTACTAATTGGTGAATTTGATAGATCGGTAGAATTATTGTTCTATGTTTAATAAACGCGGTAATCTGAGGTTCCAATATGGCTGCAATTAACTTTTGCAGTTTTCGTGCTAGGACAGTCGTTTATGCACCATTTTAAAGCATTAAAATTGCCATTTGTTTTGGTATATAATTTATTGCATAATGTATTTTTAGAAAACGGCCAATTGGATAAATCGGTAGAATTATTTTCCCAGGTATAAAAACGCGGTAATTTGAGGTTCCGATATGGTTGTGAATAACTTTGACAGTTTTCATGCTATGACAGTCATTTATGCATCATTTTAAAGCATTACAGTTGCACTTTGTTTTTGTGTATAATTTGTGGCATAATGAATTTTTACAAAAATAGGATAGATCGGTATATTTATTGGTACAGGTTTAAAAATGCATTTTATGCATCAGTATATCATTTGTGGCATAATGTGTTCGTCTAAAAAATGGTCAATTTGATAGATCGGTAGAATTATTGTTCTATGTTTAAAAACGCGGTAATTTGAGGTTCCGATATGGTTGCAAATAACTTTGACAGTTTTCATGCTAGGGCATTAGTTTATGCATCATTTTAAAGCATTACAGTTGCACTTTATTTTGGTGTATAATTTGTGGCATAATGAATTTTTACAAAAATTGGATAGATCGGTATATTTATTGGTACAGGTTCAAAAATGCGGTAATTTAAGGCTCCGATATGGTTGCAAATAACTTTTATAGTTTTCATGTTATAACAGTCGTTTATATATCTTTTTATTGCATTATAGTTGCTATTTGTTTTGGTATATAATTTATTGCATAATATATTTTTAGAAAATTGCCAATTGGATAGATCGGTAGAATTATTTTCACAGCTTTAAAAAGGCGGTAATTTGAGGTTCCGATATGGTTGCAAATAACATTGACAGTTTTAATATGGTATATAATTTGTAGCATAGTGTGTGTTTTTACTAATTGGTGAATTTGATAGATCGGTAGAATTATTGTTCTATGTTTAATAAACGCGGTAATCTGAGGTTCCGATATGGCTGCAATTAACTTTGGCAGTTTTCGTGCTAGGACAGTCGTTTATGCACCATTTTAAAGCATTAAAATTGCCATTTGTTTTGGTAGATAATTATTGCATAATGTATTTTTAGAAAACGGCCAATTGGATAAATCGGTAGAATTATTTTCCCAGGTTTAAAAACGCGGTAATTTGAGGTTCCGATATGGTTGTGAATAACTTTGACAGTTTTCATGCTATGACAGTCATTTATGCATCATTTTAAAGCATTACAGTTGCACTTTGTTTTTGTGTATAATTTGTGGCATAATGAATTTTTACAAAAATTGGATAGATCGGTATATTTATTGGTACAGGTTTAAAAATGCGGTAATTTAAGGCCCCGATATGGTTGCAAATAACCTTTATAGTTTTCATGTTATAACAGTCGTTTATACATCTTTTTATTGCATTTTAGTTGCCATTTGTTTTGGTATATAATTTATTGCATAATGTATTTTTAGAAGATGGCCAATTGGATAGATCGATAGAATTATTTTCCCAGGTTTAAAAAGGCGGTAATTTGAGGTTCCGATATGGTTGTGAATAACTTTGACAGTTTGCACGCTATGACAGTTATTTATGCATCAGTTTAGAGCATTATGATTGCACTTTAATTTGGTATATCATTTGTGGCATAATGTGTTCGTCTAAAAAATGGTCAATTTGATGATGAGGTTCCGATATGGTTGTGAATAACTTTGACAGTTTTCATGCTAGGGCAATAATTTATGCATCATTTTAAAGCATTACAGTTGCACTTTATTTTGGTGTATAATTTGTGGCATAACGAATTTTTACAAAAGTTGGATAGATCGGTATATTTATTGGTACAGGTTTAAAAATGCGGTAATTCAAGGCTCCGATATGGTTGCAAATAACTTTTATAGTTTTCATGTTATAACAGTCGTTTATATATATCTTTTTATTGCATTATAGTTGCAATTTGTTTTGGTATATAATTTATTGCATAATATATTTTTAGAAAATTGCCAATTGGATAGATCGGTAGAATTATTTTCACCGCTTTAAAAAGGCGGTAATTTGAGGTTCCGATATGGTTGCAAATAACATTGACAGTTTTCATGCTATGACAGTCATTTATGCATCATTTTAAAGCATTATGATTGCACTTTAATATGGTATATAATTTGTAGCATAATGTGTGTTTTTACAAATTGGTCAATTCGATAGATCGGTAGAATTATTGTTCTATGTTTAATAAAAGCAGTAATCTGAGGTTCCGATATGGTTGCAATTAACTTTGGCAGTTTTCGTGCTAGGACAGTCGTTTATGCACCATTTAAAGCATTAAAATTGTCATTTGTTTTGGTATATAATTTATTGCATAATGTATTTTAAGAAAATGGCCAATTGGATAGATCGGTAGAATTATTTTCCCAGGTTTAAAAAGGCGGTAATTTGAGGTTCCGATATGGTTGTGAATAACTTTGACAGTTTTCATGCTATGACAGTCATTTATGCATCAGTTTAGAGCATTATGATTGCACTTTAATTTGGTATATCATTTGTGGCATAATGTGTTCGTCTAAAAAATGGTCAATTTGATGATGAGGTTCCGATATGGTTGCAAATAACTTTGACAGTTTTCAAGCTAGGGCAATAGTTTATGCATCATTTAAAAGCATTACAGTTGCACTTTATTTTGGTGTATAATTTGTGGCATAATGAATTTTTACAAAAGTTGGATAGATCGGTATATTTATTGGTACAGGTTTAAAAATGCGGTAATTCAAGGCTCCGATATGGTTGCAAATAACTTTTATAGTTTTCATGTTATAACAGTCGTTTATATATCTTTTTATTGCATTATAGTTGCCATTTGTTTGGTATATAATTTATTGCATAATATATTTTTAGAAAATTGCCAATTGAATAGATCGGTAGAATTATTTTCACAGCTTTAAAAAGGCGGTAATTTGAGGTTCCGATATGGTTGCAAATAACATTGACAGTTTTATATAATTTGTAGCAGTATATAATTTGTAGCACAATGTGTGTTTTTACTAATTGGTGAATTTGATAGATCGGTAGAATTATTGTTCTATGTTTTAATAAACGCGGTAATCTGAGGTTCCGATATGGCTGCAATTAACTTTAGCAGTTTTCGTGCTAGGACAGTCGTTTATGCACCATTTTAAAGCATTAAAATTGCCATTTGTTTTGGTATATAATTTATTGCATAATGTATTTTTAGAAAACGGCCAATTGGATAAATCGGTAGAATTATTTTCCCAGGTTTAAAAACGCGATAATTTGAGGTTCCGATATGGTTGTGAATAACTTTGACAGTTTTCATGCTATGACAGTCATTTATATATCATTTTAAAGCATTACAGTTGCACTTTGTTTTTGTGTATAATTTGTGGCATAATGAATTTTTACAAAAATTGGATAGATCGGTATATTTATTGGTACAGGTTTAAAAATGCGGTAATTTAAGGCCCCGATATGGTTGCAAATAACTTTTATAGTTCTCATGTTATAACAGTCGTTTATACATCTTTTTATTGCATTTTAGTTGCCATTTGTTTTGGTATATAATTTATTGCATAATGTATTTTTAGAAGATGGCCAATTGGATAGATCGATAGAATTATTTTCCCAGGTTTAGAAAGGCGGTAATTTGAGGTTCCGATATGGTTGTGAATTACTTTGACAGTTTTCATGCTATGACAGTCATTTATGCATCAGTTTAAAGCATTATGATTGCACTTTAATTTGGTATATCATTTGTGGCATAATGTGTTCGTCTAAAAAATGGTCAATTTGATGGATCGGTAGAATTATTGTTCTATGTTTAAAAACGCGGTAATTTGAGGTTCCGATATGGTTGCAAATAACTTTGACAGTTTTCATGCTAGGGCATTAGTTTACGCATCATTTTAAAGCATTATGATTACACTTTTTTTTGGTGTATAATTTGTGGCATAATGAATTTTTACAAAAATTGGATAGATCGGTATATTTATTGGTACAGGTTCAAAAATGCGGTAATTTAAGGGTCCGATATGGTTGCAAATAACTTTTATAGTTTTCATGTTATAACAGTCGTTTATATATCTTTTTATTGCATTATAGTTGCTATTTGCTTTGGTATATAATTTATTCCATAATATATTTTTGGAAAATGGCCAATTGGATAGATCGGTAGAATTATTTTCACAGCTTTAAAAACGCGGTAGTTTGAGGTTCCGATATGGCTGCAAATAACATTGACAGTTTTTCATGCTATGACAGTCATTTATGCATCATTTTTAAAGCATTATGATTGCACTTTAATTTGGTATATCATTTGTGGCACAATGTGTTCGTCTAAAAAATGGTCAATTTGAAGGATCGGTAGAATTATTGTTCTATGTTTAAAAACGCGGTAATTTGAGGTTCCGATATGGTTGCAAATAACTTTGACAGTTTTCATGCTAGGGCAATAGTTTATGCATCATTTTAAAGCATTATGATTGCACTTTAATATGGTATATAATTTGTAGCATAATGTGTATTTTTACAAATTGGTCAATTTGATAGATCGGTAGAATTATTGTTCTATGTTTAATAAAAGCAGTAATCTGAGGTTCCGATATGTTTGCAATTAACTTTGGCAGTTTTCGTGCTAGGACAGTCGTTTATGCACCATTTTAAAGCATTAAAATTGCCATTTGTTTGGTATATAATTTATTGCATAATGTATTTTTAGAAAATGGCCAATTGGATAGATCGGTAGAATTATTTTCCCAGGTTTAAAAAGGCGGTAATTTGAGGTTCCGATATGGTTGTGAATAACTTTGACAGTTTTCATGCTATGACAGTCATTTATGCATCATTTTAAAGCATTATGATTGCACTTATTTGGTATATCATTTGTGGCACAATGTGTTCGTCTAAAAAATGGTCAATTTGAAGGATCGGTAGAATTATTGTTCTATGTTTAAAAACGCGGTAATTTGAGGTTCCGATATGGTTGCAAATAACCTTGACAGTTTTCATGCTAGGGCAATAGTTTATGCATCATTTTAAAGCATTACAGTTGCACTTTATTTTGGTGTATAATTTGTGGCAAAATGAATTTTTACAAAAGTTGGATAGATCGGTATATTTATTGGTACAGGTTTAAAAATGCGGTAATTCAAGGCTCCGATATGGTTGCAAATAACTTTTATAGTTTTCATGTTATAACAGTCGTTTATATATCTTTTTATTGCATTATAGTTGCCATTTGTTTTGGTACATAATTTATTGCATAATATATTTTTAGAAAATTGCCAATTGGATAGATCGGTAGAATTATTTTCCAGGTTTAAAATGGCGGTAATTTGAAGTTCCGATATGGCTGTGAATAACTTTGACAGTTTTCATGCTATGACAGTCATTTATGCATCATTTTAAAGCATTACAGTTGCACTTTGTTTTTGTGTATAATTTGTGGCATAATGAATTCTTACAAAAATTGGTATATTTATTGGTACAGGTTTAAAAATGCGGTAATTTAAGGCCCCGATATGGTTGCAAATAACTTTTATAGTTTTAATGTTATAACAGTCGTTATACATATTTTTATTGTATTTAGTTGACATTTGTTTTGGTATATAATTTATTGCATAATGTATAATGTATTATTATGATTGCACTTTAATTTGGTATATCATTTGTGGCATAATATGTTCGTCTAAAAAATGGTCAATTTGATGGATCGGTAGAATTATTGTTCTATGTTTAAAAACGCGGTAATTTGAGGTTCCGATATGGTTGCAAATAACTTTGACAGTTTTCATGCTAGGGCATTATTTTACGCATCATTTTAAAGCATTACAGTTGCACTTTATTTTGGTGTATAATTTGTGGCATAATGAATTTTTACAAAAATTGGATAGATCGGTATATTTATTGGTACAGGTTCAAAAATGCGGTAATTTAAGGGTCCGATATGGTTGCAAATAACTTTTATAGTTTTCATGTTATAACAGTCGTTTATATATCTTTTTATTGCATTATAGTTGCCATTTGCTTTGGTATATAATTTATTCCATAATATATTTTTGGAAAATGGCCAATTGGATAGATCGGTAGAATTATTTTCACAACTTTAAAAACGCGGTAGTTTGAGTTTCCGATATGGCTGCAAATAACATTGACAGTTTTCACGCTATGACAGTCATTTATGCATCATTTTAAAGCATTATGATTGCACTTTATTATGGTATATCATTTGTAGCATAATGTGTATTTTTACAAATTGGTCAATTTGATAGATCGGTAGAATTATTGTTCTATGTTTAATAAACGCAGTAATCTGAGGTTCCGATATGGTTGCAATTAACTTTGGCAGTTTTCGTGCTAGGACAGTCGTTTATGCACCATTTTAAAGCATTAAAATTGCCATTTGTTTTGGTATATAATTTATTGCATAATGTATTTTTAGAAAATGGCCAATTGGATAGATCGGTAGAATTATTTTCCCAGGTTTAAAAAGGCGGTAATTTGAGGTTCCGATATGGTTGTAAATAACTTTGACAGTTTTCATGCTATGACAGTCATTTATGCATCATTTTAAAGCATTATGATTGCACTTTAATTTGGTATATCATTTGTGGCATAATGTGTTCGTCTAAAAAATGGTCAATTTGATGGATCGGTAGAATTATTGTTCTATGTTTAATAAATGCGGTAATTTGAGGGTTCCGATATGGTTGCAAATAACTTTGACAGTTTTCATGCTAGGGCAATAGTTTATGCATCATTTTAAAGCATTACAGTTGCACTTTGTTTTTGTGTATAATTTGTGGCATAATGAATTTTTACAAAAATTGGATAGATCGGTATATTTATTGGTACAGGTTTAAAAATGCGGTAATTTAAGGCCCCGATATGGTTGCAAATAACTTTTAGAGTTTTCATGTTATAACAGTCGTTTATACATCTTTTTATTGCATTTTAGTTGCCATTTGTTTTGGTATATAATTTATTGCATAATGTATTTTTAGAAAATGGCCAATTGGATAGATCGGTAGAATTATTTTCCCAGGTTTAAAAAGGCGGTAATTTGAGGTTCCGATATGGTTGTGAATAACTTTGACAGTTTTCATGCTATGACAGTCATTTATGCACCATTTAAAGCATTATGATTGCACTTTAATTTGGTATATCATTTGTGGCACAATGTGTTCGTCTAAAAAATGATCAATTTGAAGGATCGGTAGAATTATTGTTCTATGTTTAAAAACGCGGTAATTTGAGGTTCCGATGTGGTTGCAATTTAACTTTGGCAGTTTTCGTGCTAGGGACAGTCGTTTATGCCACCATTTTAAAGCATTAAAATTGCCATTTGTTTTGGTATATAATTTATTGCATAATGTATTTTTAGAAAATGGCCAATTGGATAGATCGGTTAGAATTATTTTCCCAGGTTTAAAAGGCGGTAATTTGAGGTTCCGATATGGTGGTGAATAACTTTGAGAGTTTCATGCTAGTTTATGCATCATTTTAAAGCATTACAGTTGCACTTTATTTTGGTGTATAATTTGTGGAATAATGAATTTTTACAAAAGTTGGATAGATCGGTATATTTATTGGTACAGGTTTAAAAATGCGGTAATTCAAGGCTCCGATATGGTTGCAAATAACTTTTATAGTTTTCATGTTATAACAGTCGTTTATATATATTTTTATTGCATTATAGTTGCCGTTTGTTTTGGTACATAATTTATTGCATAATATATTTTTAGAAAATTGGCAATTGGATAGATCGGTAGAATTATTTTCCCAGGTTTAAAATGGCGGTAATTTTGAAGTTTCCGATATGGCTGTGAATAACTTTGACAGTTTTCATGCTATGACAGTCATTTATGCATCATTTTAAAGCATTACCGTTGCACTTTGTTTTTGTGTATAATTTGTGGCATAATGAATTCTTACAAAAATTGGTATATTTATTGGTACAGGTTTTAAAAATGCGGTAATTTAAGGCCCCGACATGGTTGCAAATAACTTTTATAGTTTTCATGTTATAACAGTCGTTTATACATCTTTTTATTGTATTTTAGTTGACATTTGTTTTGGTATATAATTTATTGCATAATGTATTTTTAGAAGATGGCCAATTGGATAGATCGATAGAATTATTTTCCCAGGTTTTAAAAGGCGGTAATTTGAGGTTCCGATATGGTTGTGAATTACTTTGGCAGTTTTCATGCTATGACAGTCATTTATGCATCAGTTTAGAGCATTATGATTGCACTTTAATTTGGTATATCATTTGTGGCATAATATGTTCGTCTAAAAAATGGTCAATTTGATGGATCGGTAGAATTATTGTTCTATGTTTAAAAACGCGGTAATTTGAGGTTCCGATATGGTTGCAAATAACTTTGACAGTTTTCATGCTAGGGCATTATTTTACGCATCATTTTAAAGCATTACAGTTGCACTTTATTTTGGTGTATAATTTGTGGCATAATGAATTTTTACAAAAAATTGGATAGATCGGTATATTTATTGGTACAGGTTCAAAAATGCGGTAATTTAAGGCTCCAATATGGTTGCAAATAACTGTTATAGTTTTCATGTTATAACAGTCGTTTATATATCTTTTATTGCATTATAGTTGCCATTTGCTTTGGTATATAATTTATTCCATAATATATTTTGGAAAATGGCCAATTGGATAGATCGGTAGAATTATTTTCACAACTTTAAAAACGCGGTAGTTTGAGTTTCCGATATGGCTGCAAATAACATTGACAGTTTTCACGCTATGACAGTCATTTATGCATCATTTTAAAGCATTATGATTGCACTTTATTATGGTATATCATTTGTAGCATAATGTGCATTTTTACAAATTGGTCAATTTGATAGATCGGTAGAATTATTGTTCTATGTTTAAAAACGCGGTATTTGAGGTTCCGATGTGGTTGCAATTAACTTTGGCAGTTTTCGTGCTAGGGACAGTCGTTTATGCACCATTTTAAAGCATTAAAATTGCCATTTGTTTTGGTATATAATTTATTGCATAATGTATTTTTAGAAATGGCCAATTGGATAGATCGGTAGAATTATTTTACCAGGTTTAAAAAGGCGGTAATTTGAGGTTCCGATATGGTTGTGAATAACTTTGAGAGTTTTCATGCTAGGGCAATAGTTTATGCATCATTTTAAAGCATTACAGTTGCACTTTATTTTGGTGTATAATTTGTGGCATAATGAATTTTTACAAAAGTTGGATAGATCGGTATATTTATTGGTACAGGTTTAAAAATGCGGTAATTCAAGGCTCCGATATGGTTGCAAATAACTTTTATAGTTTTCATGTTATAACAGTCGTTTAATTGGTATATCATTTGTGGCATAATGTGTTCGTCTAAAAAATGGTCAATTTGATGGATCGGTAGAATTATTGTTCTATGTTTAAAAAACGCGGTAATTTGAGGTTTCCGATATGGTTGCAAATAACTTTGACAGTTTTCATGCTAGGGCAATAGTTTATGCGTCATTTTAAAGCATTACAGTTGCACTTTATTTTGGTGAATAATTTGTGGCATAATGAATTTTTACAAAAGTTGGATAGATCGGTATATTTATTGGTACAGGTTTAAAAATGCGGTAATTCAAGGCCCCGATATGGTTGCACATAACTTTTATAGTTTTCATGTTATAACAGTCGTTATAATATAATAATATATTTTTAGAAAATTGCCAATTGGATAGATCGTAGAATTATTTTCACAGCTTTTAAAAAGGCGGTAATTGAGGTTCCGATATGGTTGCAAATAACATTGACAGTTTTCATGCTATGACAGTCATTTATGCTTCATTTTAAAGCATTATGATTGCACTTTATATGGTATATAATTTGAGCATAATGTGTGTTTTTACTAATTGGTATATTTATTGGTACAGGTTTAAAAATGCGGTAATTCAAGGCTCCGATATGGTTGCAAATAACTTTTATAGTTTTCATGTTATAACATTCGTCATAGTATAATATATATTTTTATAAAAGTGCCAATTGGATAGATCGTAAATTATTTTCATCAAGCTTTAAAAAGGCGGTAATTGAGGTTCCGATATGGTTGCAAATAACATTGAACAGTTTTCATGCTATACAGTCATTTATGCTTCAGTTTAAAGCATTATGATTGCACTTTAATATGGTATATAATTTGTGTAGCATAAGTGGTTTTTACTAATTGGTGAATTTGATAGATCGGTAGAATTATTGTTCTATGTTTATAAACGCGGTAATCTGAGGTTCCGATATGGCTGCAATTAACTTTGGCAGTTTTTCGTGCTAGGACATTCGTTTATGCACCATTTTAAAGCATTAAAATTGCCATTTGTTTTGGTATATAATTTATTGCAAAATGTATTTTTAGAAAACGGCCAATTGGATAATCGGTAGAATTATTTTCCCAGGTTTAAAAACGCGGTAATTGAGGTTCCGATATGGTTGTGAATAACTTTGACAGTTTCATGCTATGACAGTCATTTATGCATCATAATTTAAAGCATTACAGTGCACTTTGTTTTTGTGTATAATTTGTGGCATAATGAATTTTACAAAATTGGATAGATCGGTATATTTATTGGTACAGGTTTAAAAATGCGGTAATTCAAGGCCCCGATATGGTTGCAAATAACTTTTATAGTTTTCATGTTATATCAGTCGTATATACATCTTTTATTGCATTATAGTGGCCATTTGTGTTTTGGTAATAATTTATTGCATAATGTATTTTAGAAGATGGCCAATTGGATAGATGGATGGAATTATTTTCCCAGGTTTAAAAGGCGGTAATTTGAGGTTCCGATATGGTTGCAAATAACTTTGACAGTTTTCATGCTAGGTCAATAGTTTATGCATCATTTTAAACCATTACAGTTGCACTTTATTTTGGGTATAATTTGTGGCATAATGAATTTTTACAAAAATTGGATAGATCGGTATATTTATTGGTACAGGTTTAAAAATGCGGTAATTCAAGGCCCCGATATGGTTGCAAATAACTTTTATAGTTTCATGTTATATCAGTCGTATATACATTTTTATTGCATTATAGTGGCCATTTGTTTTGGTATATAATTTATTGCATAATGTATTTTTAGAAGATGGCAATTGGATAGATCGATAGAATTATTTTCCCAGGTTTTAAAAA
>NW_023996332.1:0-48349 GCF_015586225.1 Lucilia sericata | reverse complement strand
ACTTTTTCGTAGAAACTGTTAAGGCATTTTTTTTAATAGAAAAATGCTCAATGCATATACTTTTCTATAGAAATGTATTCAGTGCTTATGCTTTTCTATGGAAAACTATACTATACAGATCATTTTTTAGGGAAAACTGCTCAATGTAGACACTTTTCTATAGAAAACTGTTCAACTGAGAAACTGATCAATGGAAAATAATTCAATGCAAACAATTTTTTTGGAGAACACTGGTCAATGCTTAAACTTTTCTATAAAAAACTATCCAAAGCACATACTATTATAGAAAACGGACCAGTGTAGTCACTTTCTTAGAGAAAACTGTTCAATGCAAATACTTTTCTATATAAAACTGCTGAATGAATAACTTGAATAATTTGATATAGAAAAAATTTCAATACAGATGGTTTTATGGAAAATACTAGTCAATGCTGATGCTGTTATATAAACAACTGTCCAATGCACATACTTTTTTATAGAAAACTGACCAGTGCTGTCACTTTTTTTAAAGAAAACTGTTCAATGCAGATACTTCTGCATAAATCTCCCTTCAATGCAAACTCTTTTTATGGAGAACTTTTCATTATAGACACAATTTCATGTAAAACTTCTCAATGCTAATTTTATAGAAAAAAATTTCAATGCAGATAGTTTTGTGGAGAATACTAGACAATGCTGATACTGTTCTATAAAAAACTGTCCAATGCACATACTTTTTTATAGAAAACTGCCCAATTCAGACAATTTTTTAGAGAAAACTGTTCAGTACAGATACTTTTTGGAATAAAACTGTTCAATGCAGTTACTTTTTTAGAGAAAACTATTCAATGCAATCACTTTTCTAAAGAAAGCTGTTCAATGCAGACACTTTTCCATAGAATACTCTTCAATCCGTACACTTTTAACAATAAACTACTCTGTAGAGAACTGTCTAAGGAAGTCTATGTTATATAGAAAGACAGTGTTCAGTCGGGAATTGCTTAAAAACAAGATAATGGTTTAAGCAGAATTTCTTTTCGAAAACTATCTTCTTCCTAACCACTGTTCAACATTATAATACACTAATTTTACATACAAAAACATTAACAAAAACAACAACTTAGTTACACAAAAAAAACAAATCATCATGGACGCTGACATGTTTCCAAAAAAAAAAAAAAACTTTTTTGAAAGGAGTATGTAGCAATGAATCAACAACTGGAACCTGAAAACATTTTAATTTAAACTCCTGTGTGACAAATCTGTTAAACAAGAAGAAACAACAACAATTTATTTAATACATACATACTAGTTCCTTGTAATTTTATGGTTAATGGCAGTTAAATTATGATGGGAAAGAATTCCAAATAAATGCGAAGGAATATTTTAAAGATACTTACTGAAGGATTTTTGAACTCAAATAGTTTTGAAACAATAATATATAATGGTGCTTCGAATGCCAGATTATACAAAAAAAAAAGGTTCCCATAAACATGTTCAATTCTAAATTATAAAGCTTTCCCTATTCAGCCATTATTTGTATCTATCAAGTAGCTTATTAATGAAAAACGATGAGAGGATTTGAATTTTTATTTCTTATTCAAAAGAATTACAAATTTACTCAACCCTTCATTACCAATATCCAATAGAGTTTATTGAAAAATTTTGTTACATGTAAAATATTAATAATACATAGGAGCCCTGCCCTACTCCATTTTTAAGAAAATTTCATGGTATTTAATACAACAAAATCCTTTTAAATTCCTCTCATCATCAATCTATTGTCTCCAGTAAAAACCTAACAAAAAGCTCTTTTAATAATCTTACAAAATTTCATAAAAGCGACATTTAACAGCAATATGTTCTTAAAGAATCTCGCATATTGGTTTAGATTTACATCGTTAAAATTCATACTAAAAAAGTATTAAAAGCAATGTAAAAAAAATTCAATAAAAAAGTAAAAAATCAATTGTCTTATAAGGGGAGGATTATAAATGTTTTAAGTAAAATTTCTGTTTTTATTATTAAAATGAAATGCTAGACTTTTATGTACTTCAAAAAAACACATACCGCTACATGCAAGAGTAATAGAGAGTCTGAGTAATAATACAGTTGAGATGACGTTGGAATTTTTACCATTAAAATGTTTTTAGATATATTTTATTTTATTGCAATAAAACAAAAAAAATATAAATATTATGACAAGATATTGTAAAATTGACGACTGCGATGTTGATGACGATGATTTCAAGAGTTATGGTGAAAAACTTAGTGACGGAAGAACTAGAAATGAGCCAGAACTGAACTAGAACTAAACTAGAATTAAACTAAAACTGAACTAAACTGAGCTAGAACTGAACTGAACTAAACTGAACTAAAACTGAATTAAACTGAACTAAAACTGAGCTAGAACTGAACTAGAACTGAACTAGAACTGAACTAGAACTGAAATAGAACTGAACTAGAACTGAACTAGAACTGAACTAGAACTGAACTAGAACAGAACTAGAACAGAACTAGAACTAAACTAGAACTGAACTAGAACTGAACTAGAACTGAACTAGAACTGAACTAGAACTGAACTAGAACTGAACTAGAACTGAACTAGAACTGAACTAGAACTGAACTAGAACTGAACTAGAACTGAACTAGAACTGAACTAGAACTGAACTAGAACTGAATTAGAATGAACTAGAACTAAACTAGAACTGAACTAGAACTGAACTAAACTGAACTAGAACTGAACTAGAACTGAACTAGAACTGAACTAGAACTGAACTAGAACTGAACTAGAACTGAACTAGAACTGAACTAGAACTGAACTAGAACTGAACTAGAACTGAACTAGAACTGAACTAGAACTGAACTAGAACTGAACTAGAACTGAACTAGAACTGAACTAGAACTGAAAGAACTGAACTAGAACTGAACTAGAACTGAACTAGAACTGAACTAGAACTGAACTAGAACTGAACTAGAACTGAACTAGAACTGAACTAGAACTGAACTAGAACTGAACTAGAACTGAACTAGAACTGAACTAGAAAACTAGAACTGAACTAGAACTGAACTAGAACTGAACTAGAACTGAACTAGAACTGAACTAGAACTGAACTAGAACTGAACTAGAACTGAACTAGAACTGAACTAGAACTGAACTAGAACTGAACTAGAACTGAACTAGAACTGAACTAGAACTGAACTAGAACTGAACTAGAACTGAACTAGAACTGAACTAGAACTGAACTAGAACTGAACTAGAACTGAACTAGAACTGAACTAGAACTGAACTAGAACTGAACTAGAACTGAACTAGAACTGAACTAGAACTGAACTAGAACTGAACTAGAACTGAACTAGAACTGAACTAGAACTGAACTAGAACTGAACTAGAACTGAACTAGAACTGAACTAGAACTGAACTAGAACTGAACTAGAACTGAACTAGAACTGAACTAGAACTGAACTAGAACTGAACTAGAACTGAACTAGAACTGAACTAGAACTGAACTAGAACTGAACTAGAACTGAACTAGAACTGAACTAGAACTGAACTAGAACTGAACTAGAACTGAACTAGAACTGAACTAGAACTGAACTAGAACTGAACTAGAACTGAAGTAGAACTGAACTAGAACTGAACTAGAACTGAACTAGAACTGAACTAGAACTGAACTAGAACTGAACTAGAACTGAACTAGAACTGAACTATAACTAAACTTGAACTGAACTAGAACTGAACTAGAACTGAACTAGAATTGAACTAGAATTGAACTAGAACTGAACTAGAACTAAACTATAACTGAACTAGAACTGAACTAACACTGTACTGCAACCAATAACTATTTAGTAGGAACTTAACTCAAACTGAACTAGACTAGTACTGCTTTGGGAATTATTATTATCCAGACATAAATACATATCGAATTGGTTTAGTTATTTTTTTTAGGTAATAAAAATGTAATACTAAAACAAAGAAATATTCGTATTTTTCTTGATGCAGCACTTCTCGTTGATTTATCTAAATATTATCTTAAGAAAGACATAAAAACTTTTATTGGAGACGTTTTATTTTAAACGAAAGTTGAAAAATAACTGCAGTTTTTGGCAATAAATCACTTTCCCTGAAGATAAGGAAATAAAAAACTTTTTTGTTTCAGAAAAAAAATGTTTAAATTGCTTTTGGTAGACATCTCTCGTAACAAAAACATATTTAAGGCACAATTAGACAAAAAAACTATAATTCTCATTTGGTTTAGTTATTAAAAACTAGCCTGATTTGGAAAGTTCTATTTTTAATTTAAATTTTATTTAAAGAACTTAATTTGAAAGATAAGGTTGGAAATATATATTATTTTTCTTTTGGTCTCTTTCCACAGACCACTGATCTAGACTTACGTCTAGCATTGTCACAGACCACCAACAAAGTAATGTTGAAAATATCTTCACATTAAATCATGTTTCTCTGCAAAAATAAACAAAAACTACTAGACTATTTTGGTATCAAATATACTTGACTATTTTGGGAAACAAACTAGAAAAAAAAAGTTGAAAAGAAAAATAAATTTAAGTACTTAAATGCTCATATTTGCTGCTGGTATTTGCAGAAGTAGTAACAACAACGACAACAATTTATATTAAAAAGTAAATTCTCAAACATTAAATACACTTGCAGCATGTTACTACTTAGAATGCCACATATAAAACATACACATACAACAAATACAATTGCAACTCACATATGTATGCAGAGGAGTACTTTAACTACATATGAATTTTGTATTATGTTCGTGTGTAGAAATGTTTGCAGTCTCAAGTATACTTTTGCATATCCTTGTTTCCTGTTTTCCTTGTTATTCTTTGGGATTCTTATTGTCTAGCTGGAAAAACAGTGAGAGTCACTACTTAAAGATGTTACAACGACTTCTTATTTTTTTCTTTAAGTCCTTGTTTTTTCTTTTACATATATTTTTTTGGTATTTTATCGACTGTTGTGCACTTGAACCTCATTTTTTTTCTGATCCCTATTCTCTTGAGGTTTAATAAGGTCTTAAATAATACATGTTCAAATATATTTTGCTTTAGCTAGGAATGCGTTTTTTCTGGTAATACAAAAATATTTATTTAATAATGTATTTAAGATACTTAAAGGAGGGACTTAGGAGTATGTACTGCTCATAATAGAAACAAAACTAATTAAGTTCTACTTCTGTTCTAGTTCTGTTCTAGTTCTGTTCTAGTTCTGTTCTAGTTCTGTTCTAGTTCTGTTCTACTTCTGTTCTAGTTCTGTTCTAGTTCTGTTCTAGTTCTGTTCTAGTTCTGTTCTAGTTCTGTTCTAGTTCTGTTCTAGTTCTGTTCTAGTTCTGTTCTAGTTCTGTTCTAGTTCTGTTCTAGTTCTGTTCTAGTTCTGTTCTAGTTCTTTTCTAGTTCTTTTCTAGTTCTGTTCTAGTTCTGTTCTAGTTCTGTTCTAGTTCTGTTCTAGTCTGTTCTAGTTCTGTTCTAGTTCTGTTCTAGTTCTGTTCTAGTTCTGTTCTAGTTCTGTTCTAGTTCTGTTCTAGTTCTGTTCTAGTTCTGTTCTAGTTCTGTTCTAGTTCTGTTCTAGTTCTGTTCTAGTCTGTTCTAGTTCTGTTCTGGTTCTGTTCTGGTTCTGTTTTAGTTCTGTTCTAGTTCTAGTTCTGTCTAGTTCTGTTCTAGTTCTGTTCTAGTTCTGTTTAGTTCTGTTCTAGTTCTGTTCTAGTTCTGTTCTAGTTCTGTTCTAGTTCTGTTCTAGTTCTGTTCTAGTTCTGTTCTAGTTCTGTTCTAGTTCTGTTCTAGTTCTGTTCTAATTCTGTTCTAGTTCTGTTCTAGTTCTGTTCTAGTTCTGTTCTAGTTCTGTTCTAGTTCTGTTCTAGTTCTGTTCTAGTTCTGCTCTAGTTCTGTTCTAGTTCTGTTCTAGTTCTGTTCTAGTTCTGTTCTAGTTCTGTTCTAGTTCTGTTCTAGTTCTGTTCTAGTTCTGTTCTAGTTCTGTTCTAGTTCTGTTCTAGTTCTGTTCTAGTTCTATTCTAGTTCTGTTCTAGTTCTGTTCTGTTCTAGTTCTGTTCTAGTTCTGTTCTAGTTCTGTTCTAGTTCTGTTCTAGTTCTGTTCTAGTTCTGTTCTAGTTCTGTTCTAGTTCTGTTCTAGTTCTGTTCTAGTTCTGTTCTAGTTCTATTCTAGTTCTGTGTTCTAGTTCTGTTCTGTTCTAGTTCTGTTCTAGTTCTGTTCTAGTTCTGTTCTAGTTCTGTTCTAGTTCTGTTCTAGTTCTGTTCTAGTTCTGTTCTAGTTCTGTTCTAGTTCTGTTCTAGTTCTGTTCTAGTTCTGTTCTAGTTCTGTTCTAGTTCTGTTCTAGTTCTGTTCTAGTTCTGTTCTAGTTCTGTTCTAGTTCTGTTCTAGTTCTGTTCTAGTTCTGTTCTAGTTCTGTTCTAGTTCTGTTCTAGTTCTGTTCTAGTTCTGTTCTAGTTCTGTTCTAGTTTGTTCTAGTTCTGTTCTAGTTCTGTTCTAGTTCTGTTCTAGTTCTGTTCTAGTTCTGTTCTAGTTCTGTTCTAGTTCTGTTCTAGTTCTGTTCTAGTTCTGTTCTAGTTCTGTTCTAGTTCTGTTCTAGTTCTGTTCTAGTTCTGTTCTAGTTCTGTTCTAGTTCTGTTCTAGTTCTGTTCTAGTTCTGTTCTAGTTCTGTTCTAGTTCTGTTCTAGTTCTGTTCTAGTTCTGTTCTAGTTCTGTTCTAGTTCTGTTCTAGTTCTGTTCTAGTTCTGTTCTAGTTCTGTTCTAGTTCTGTTCTAGTTCTGTTCTAGTTCTGTTCTCTCTGTTCTAGTTCTGTTCTAGTTTGTTCTAGTTCTGTTCTAGTTCTGTTCTAGTTCTGTTCTAGTTCTGTTCTAGTTCTGTTCTAGTTCTGTTCTAGTTCTTTCTAGTTCTTTTCTAGTTCTGTTCTAGTTCTGTTCTAGTTCTGTTCTAGTTCTGTTCTAGTTCTGTTCTAGTTCTGTTCTAGTTCTGTTCTAGTTCTGTTCTAGTTCTGTTCTAGTTCTGTTCTAGTTCTGTTCTAGTTCTGTTCTAGTTCTGTTCTAGTTCTGTTCTAGTTCTGTTCTAGTCTGTTCTAGTTCTGTTCTAGTTCTGTTCTGTTCTGTTTTAGTTCTGTTCTAGTTCTAGTTCTTTCTAGTTCTGTTCTAGTTCTGTTCTAGTTCTGTTCTAGTTCTGTTCTAGTTCTGTTCTAGTTCTGTTCTAGTTCTGTTCTAGTTCTGTTCTAGTTCTGTTCTAGTTCTGTTCTAGTTCTGTTCTAGTTCTGTTCTAGTTCTGTTCTAGTTCTGTTCTAGTTCTGTTCTAGTTCTGTTCTAGTTCTGTTCTAGTTCTGTTCTAGTTCTGTTCTAGTTCTGTTCTAGTTCTGTTCTAGTTCTGTTCTAGTTCTGTTCTAGTTCTGTTCTAGTTCTGTTCTAGTTCTGTTCTAGTTCTGTTCTAGTTCTGTTCTAGTTCTGTTCTAGTTCTGTTCTAGTTCTGTTCTAGTTCTTTCTAGTTCTGTTCTAGTTCTGTTCTGTTCTAGTTCTGTTCTAGTTCTGTTCTAGTTCTGTTCTAGTTCTGTTCTAGTTCTGTTCTAGTTCTGTTCTAGTTCTGTTCTAGTTCTGTTCTAGTTCTGTTCTAGTTCTGTTCTAGTTCTGTTCTAGTTCTGTTCTAGTTCTATTCTAGTTCTGTTCTAGTTCTGTTCTGTTCTAGTTCTGTTCTAGTTCTGTTCTAGTTCTGTTCTAGTTCTGTTCTAGTTCTGTTCTAGTTCTGTTCTAGTTCTGTTCTAGTTCTGTTCTATTCTGTTCTAGTTCTGTTCTAGTTCTGTTCTAGTTCTGTTCTAGTTCTGTTCTAGTTCTGTTCTAGTTCTGTTCTAGTTCTGTTCTAGTTCTGTTCTAGTTCTGTTCTAGTTCTGTTCTAGTTCTGTTCTAGTTCTGTTCTAGTTCTGTTCTAGTTCTGTTCTAGTTCTGTTCTAGTTCTGTTCTAGTTCTGTTCTAGTTCTGTTCTAGTTCTGTTCTAGTTCTGTTCTAGTTCTGTTCTAGTTCTGTTTCTGTTCTAGTTCTGTTCTAGTTCTGTTCTAGTTCTGTTCTAGTTCTGTTCTAGTTCTGTTCTAGTTCTGTTCTAGTTCTGTTCTAGTTCTGTTCTAGTTCTGTTCTAGTTCTGTTCTAGTTCTGTTCTAGTTCTGTTCTAGTTCTGTTCTAGTTCTGTTCTAGTTCTGTTCTAGTTCTGTTCTAGTTCTGTTCTAGTTCTGTTCTAGTTCTGTTCTAGTTCTGTTCTAGTTCTGTTCTAGTTCTGTTCTAGTTCTGTTCTAGTTCTGTTCTAGTTCTGTTCTAGTTCTGTTCTAGTTCTGTTCTAGTTCTGTTCTAGTTCTGTTCTAGTTCTGTTCTAGTTCTGTTCTAGTTCTGTTCTAGTTCTGTCTAGTTCTGTTCTAGTTCTGTTCTAGTTCTGTTCTAGTTCTGTTCTAGTTCTGTTCTAGTTCTGTTCTAGTTCTGTTTAGTTCTGTTCTAGTTCTGTTCTAGTTCTGTTCTAGTTCTGTTCTAGTTCTGTTCTAGTTCTGTTCTAGTTCTGTTCTGTTCTAGTTCTAGTTCTGTTCTAGTTCTGTTCTAGTTCTGTTCTAGTTCTGTTCTAGTTCTGTTCTAGTTCTGTTTAGTTCTGTTCTAGTTCTGTTCTAGTTCTGTTCTAGTTCTGTTCTAGTTCTGTTCTAGTTCTGTTCTAGTTCTGTTCTAGTTCTGTTCTAGTTCTGTTCTAGTTCTGTTCTAGTTCTGTTCTAGTTCTGTTCTAGTTCTGTTCTAGATTGTTCTAGTTCAAGTTCTGTTCTAGTTCAAGTTCTGTTCTAGTTCTGTTCTAGTTCTGTTCTAGTTCTGTTCTAGTTCTGTTCTAGTTCTGTTCTAGTTCTGTTCTAGTTCTGTTCTAGTTCTGTTCTAGTTCTGTTCTAGTTCTGTTCTAGTTCTGTTCTAGTTCTGTTCTAGTTCTGTTCTAGTTCTGTTCTAGTTCTGTTCTAGTTCTGTTCTAGTTCTGTTTCTAGTTCTGTTCTAGTTCTGTTCTAGTTCTGTTTTCTCTTCTGTTCTAGTTTCTGTTCTAGTTCTGTTCTAGTTCTAGTTTGTTCTTTCTCTAGTTTTCTCTTTCTTGTTCTAGTTCTGTTCTAGTTTCTGTTCTAGTTCTGTTCTAGTTCTGTTTCTAGTTCTCTGTTCTAGTTCTGTTCTAGTTCTGTTCTAGTTCTGTTCTAGTTCTGTTCTAGTTCTGTTCTAGTTCTGTTCTAGTTCTGTTCTAGTTCTGTTCTAGTTCTGTTCTAGTTCTGTTCTAGTTCTGTTCTAGTTCTGTTCTAGTTCTGTTCTAGTTCTGTTCTAGTTCTGTTCTAGTTCTGTTCTAGTTCTGTTCTAGTTCTGTTCTAGTTCTGTTCTAGTTCTGTTCTAGTTCTGTTCTAGTTCTGTTCTAGTTCTGTTCTAGTTCTGTTCTAGTTCTGTTCTAGTTCTGTTCTAGTTCTGTTCTAGTTCTGTTCTAGTTCTGTTCTAGTTCTGTTCTAGTTCTGTTCTAGTTCTGTTCTAGTTCTGTTCTAGTTCTGTTCTAGTTCTGTTCTAGTTCTGTTCTAGTTCTGTTCTAGTTCTGTTCTAGTTCTGTTCTAGTTCTGTCTAGTTCTGTTCTAGTTCTGTTCTAGTTCTGTTCTAGTTCTGTTCTAGTTCTGTTCTAGTTCTGTTCTAGTTCTGTTCTAGTTCTGTTCTAGTTCTGTTCTAGTTCTGTTCTAGTTCTGTTCTAGTTCTGTTCTAGTTCTGTTCTAGTTCTGTTCTAGTTCTGTTCTAGTTCTGTTCTAGTTCTGTTCTAGTTCTGTTCTAGTTCTGTTCTAGTTCTGTTCTAGTTCTGTTCTAGTTCTGTTCTAGTTCTGTTCTAGTTCTGTTCTAGTTCTGTTCTAGTTCTGTTCTAGTTCTGTTCTAGTTCTGTTCTAGTTCTGTTCTAGTTCTGTTCTAGTTCTGTTCTAGTTCTGTTCTAGTTCTGTTCAGTTCTGTTCTAGTTCTGTTCTAGTTCTGTTCTAGTTCTGTTCTAGTTCTGTTCTAGTTCTGTTCTAGTTCTGTTCTAGTTCTGTTCTAGTTCTGTTCTAGTTCTGTTCTAGTTCTGTTCTAGTTCTGTTCTAGTTCTGTTCTAGTTCTAGTTCTGTTCTAGTTCTGTTCTAGTTCTGTTCTAGTTCTGTTCTAGTTCTTTCTAGTTCTGTTCTAGTTCTGTTCTAGTTCTTTCTAGTTCTGTTCTAGTTCCGTTCTAGTTCTGTTCTAGTTCTGTTCTAGTTCTGTTATAGTTCTGTTGTAGTTCTGTTGTAGTTCTGTTTTAGTTCTGTTCTAGTTCTGTTCTAGTTCTGTTCTAGTTTGTTCTAGTTTGTTGTAGATTCTGTTGTAGTTCTGTTGTAGTTCTGTTGTAGTTCTGTTCTAGTTCAGTTCTAGTCAGTTCTAGTTCAGTTCTAGTCAGTTCCAGTTCAGTTCTAGTTCAGTTCTATTTCAGTTCTTGTTCAGTTTAGTTCAGTTCTCTTTCAGTTCTTGTTCAGTTTAGTTCAGTTCTGGTTCAGTTCTAGTTCAGTTCTAGTTCAGTTCTAGTTCAGTTCTAGTTCAGTTCCAGTTCAGTTCTAGTTCAGTTCTATTTCAGTTCTATTTCAGTTTTAGTTCAGTTCTTGTTCAGTTTTTGTTCAGTTTTTGTTTAGTTCTTGTTCAGTTCTTGTTCAGTTCTATTTCAGTTCGTGTTCAGTTCTTATTCAGTTCTTATTCAGTTTCTTGTGCAGTTCTTGTTCAGTTCTTGTTCAGTTCTTGTTCAGTTCTTGTTCAGTTCTTGTTCAGTTCTTGTTCAGTTCTTGTTCAGTTCTTGTTCAGTTCTAGTTCAGTTGTTATTCAGTTCTTGTTCAGTTCTTGATCAGTTCTTGTTCAGTTCTTGTTCAGTTCTTGTTCAGTTGTTGTTGAGTTCTTGTTCAGTTCTTGTTCAGTTCTTGTTCAGTTCTTGTTCAGTTCTTGTTCAGTTTTTGTTCAGTTCCTGTTCAATTTTGTTCAGTTCTGGCTCAGTTTATTGAGAAAATTTTAATTCTGTTCTTTATTCCCTAAATTAGCACTTTTAAATTTCAAATCTTACTTTCATCCATTATTCGAATCATATTTTTGTTGTCGTCTGTCACTTTTGTTTATCTTGACTGCATGTTTTGTCTATTATTTCAAGTGATGTTTTATTTTTTATACTTGCCCCCAAATCGAAAGACAGCAAACATTTTGTCATGTCATTTTTAGAAGTTTTATCAATTGAAGTATATATTTTTCAATATGTGTTTTTCCTTGTAAATTTTAATAGGCTCAAGTATGATTAACGATATTTTTCCTTCAACGTCATGCAACGTTTTGTCTTGAGCCAAAAAAAAAGAGAAAAAAAACTAAAATATATTTGTGTTTTTAGTTCATTATCATGCAACTGCAACCAAAAGACATTTAGAAATGTTTGCAGTAAATACAACAAGGGGAATATTATATTTTTGGGAAGTTTGTTTATGTATTCATACATATGAATTGATGATTGATTTCTTAGGGTGACACATCACTAGGAGTAAGACAAGGGGACAACAAGAGGAGCGGGAGTACCATAAAAATGCATGTGGTATTTGCAGCATGTTGCTGGAATCAAATAAAAAAACGACTTTTTAAGGGATCATTTACATAGTTTGAATGAGTAGTTAAACTACAACTGATGAATGAATGGATGTTTGTTTGACTGACTGAGTGACTGTTTTAGAGTATGATAACATTACCATACCCCCAAATAAAGAGGAAACTATTAAAAAAAAAAAAAACAACATGAATCTATTCAGAAAAAATGGAAAAACAAAAAAATCCAATTTTATCATCATATGCATTATGTTCTAGTGGCATGAATCTTGTGTGAATGTGCATTATTTTCCATTAGCATTATTTCAATTTGTTCTTAAATTTTGTGGTTTTTATTATAATGATGATGTTTTTCCCTTTTTTGTTAAAAAAAAAAACATTATTAAGTATTTTCATTTTGTCTGCTGTTTGTCTGGAAAATGTATTAAATTTCATTGTTTGTTGTATTTCATTCATTTGAATTCAATTCATTTTATTTTTCTAAAGTCTTCCATTCATATGCTAATATATATTTGTGTTTGATGTCAAACAGATTATGATAAAGTTCATATTGAACTTGAGTTTATGGATGCGTTATGGATTTTTTTATTTTTTGGAATTGTAAAAAATTTTTTAAATTTATATACTGAAGAAAAATATAAAAGAGAATTATCTTTTTTAATAGAAAACTGTTCAATGCAAATACTTTTCAATACAATTTTATTCAATGCGGATACCTTTCTATAGAAATCTGTTCAATGCGGACACTTTTCTATTCAATGCGAACACTTTTCAATAGAAAACTATCCAATGCTGGCACTTTTCTGTTGAAAATTGTTCAATGCGGACACTTTTATATTGAAAACTGTTCAGTGCGGACACTTTTCTATAGAAAACTGATCAATGTGGAGACTTTTCTATTGAAAACTGTTCAATGCGGACACCTTTCTATGGAAAACTGCTCAATGTGGACACTTTTATATAGAAGACTGTTCAATGCTGAAACATTTCGATAGAAAACTGTTCAATGCGGAAACTTTTCTTTAGAAAATTTTTTAATGCGCACACTTTTCTATAGAAAATTGTTCAATTCGCACACTTTTCTATAGAAAGCTACTCAATACGCACACTTTTTCATAGAAAACTGTTCAATGCGGTAAATTTCTTATAAATATCTATTCAATGCGGACACTTTTCACTAAAAACTGTTAAATGCGGACACTTTTCTATAGAAACTTTTCAATGCGGACACTTTTCTATAGAAAACTTTTCAATGCGGACACTTTTCTATAAAAAACTCTTCAATGTGGACACTTTTATATAGAAAACTGTTCAATGCGGTAACTTTCTTATAAATATCTATTCAATGCGGACACTTTTCACTAAAAAACTGTTAAATGCGAACACTTTTCTATAGAAAACTTTTCAATGCGGACACTTTTCTACAGAAAACTTTCAATGCGGACACTTTTCTATAGAAAGCTTTTCAATGTGGACACTTTTATATAGAAAACTTTTCAATGCGGTAACTTTCTTATAAATATCTATTCAATGCGGACAATTTTCACTAAAAACCTGTTCAATGCGGACACTTTTCTATTGAAAACTGTTTACTGCAGACACTTTTCTATAGAAAGCTATTCAATGTGGACACTTTTATATAGAAAACTGTTCAATGCGGTAACTTTCTTAGAAATATCTATTCAATGCGGACACTTTCACTAAAAAACTGTTCAATGCGGACACTTTTCTATAGAAAACTTTTCAATGCGGACACTTTTCTACAGAAAACAGTTTACTGCAGACACTTTTCTATAAAAAACTATTCAATGCGGTAACTTTTTTTATAAAAATCTATTCAATGAGGACACTTTTTACTAAAAAATTGTTCAATGCGGACACTTTTCTATAGAAAACTATTCAATGCAGACAAATTTCTAATGAAAAATTTTTAATGCGAACACATTTCCATAGAAAACTGTACAATGCGGACACTTTTCTATGAAAAACTGTTCTAGTCAGGCACTTTTCTCTAGAATTCTATTCAATGCATTAACTTTTTCATTAAAATCTATTCAATGCGAACAATTTTCTATAAAAAACTGTTCAATGCATTAACTTTTTCTATTGAATACTAATCAATTTGAATACTTTTCTATAGAACGGTTCAAAGCGAAAAATTTTCTATAGAAAAATTGTTCAATGCGCATACTTTTCTATAGAAAATTGTTCAATTCGCACACTTTTCTATAGAAAACTATTCAATGCGGTTACTATTTGATACAAAACCTCTCAATGCTTACACTTTTCTGCAGGAAAACTGTTCAATGCAGGCACTTTTTTAGAGACATTTGTCCAATGCAGAAGCTTTTTCATTGAATGTTGTTCAATGCGGAACAAAATTTAACTTTTTAGTGGAAAACAGTTCAAAGAAGAAGTTTTTCTTAAATAAATTTCTATTTGAAAAGATTCATGTAAAATTAATCAAGATTAAAAATTTAAAATTTTCCAAATTTATTTAAATTTCTTAGGCAAATTTATTATTGACATTAATTTCCCTAAAATTAATTTTTTTTAACACTAAAAACCAAATAAAAAAACCATTTAGAAATTTCCATCAATCATTCGAAAGCCATCTAAGAAAACATAAAAACTGCATTTTTAATTAAACGGAAACCACTCAAAAAATAATATTGGCTGTCAATACATTTGTCCACACACACACACACAATGACTTTGCTGGAAAATGAAGAAAAAAAAAAGAAAAAGAATTGTAGGATTCACAAGAAGTAAATTTAGGGAAAGAAATCAAAAGAAAAACAAACCATATAAAATAAAATTACCACTTGAAAAAACAATGAAAATGAAATAAATAAATGTGGTATGTTTGTTTTAGAGGTTGATGATGAGTTTTAGTTCTTTTTTTTCAGTTCGACAATTTTTATTTTAAATTAACATTTTTCAAACAATGTCATTACGTGGAGTATTTCGTAGATTGAGGGAGAGGGAGAGAAATTCTTCTTATCATTGGAATTCTATCAAAAGAAAACAAATTGAAATGGTTGATAGAAGAAAGAAAATGAAAAAAAATATGTGTCACTTATTATTGGTGTTGGGTTTGTTGTAATGAAATTTTGCTGCTTTTGTGGTTTGAAAGAAGTTTCCTTTTGATTTTCTTTTTTAAATTATCCAGATCATTAGTTATAGATTAATTTCGAATCCAGATGATTGAGATGATATTGAGTTTTTTGTTTGGTATTAGCAAGAGGGGGATTTTACTGTTATTTGAAAATTGTCATTTTGTTAATAAAAACTTCATTAGAATTTTTAATGAAATTCTTTTTTTGATGATGTTTCAGATCAGAGAAGATTATTGTTTTAAATTGTAGAGTTATTAAGCTTGACTTAGTAAAGACTTTAAAGCTCGAAGGACCATCTTGTCTGTAGTTTGTAATTACAAATTCTGTGCAATTTTGAGGAGAGTAACTACATCTCAGTATTTAAATCAAAGAGGACTGAAAAAAAAATAATTGTGAGAACATTTTTTATATAAAAGTTCAAAGCTCGAAGGACCATTTGTTTACACATATTTAAATTATGTAAATTTTCCCAGAGATTCTAAGAATTTTCTGTCCCAATGTTCAAACTTCATCTAATAAAATCATATTTTGACTTTTATTTATCAAACATTTCATTAATAATTATTGCAGTCTTAATGGATTTTCATGGATTTCTTCCCACTTTAAGTGCACTAACGAGTATTTATTAATAATGCTAAAGTATTGTGGGGAAAAAAAATATTTATAATTTATGCCCAACTTATAGACGCCACTACTTAAAACAAGCAGAAACCAAAAACGCAGAAACAAAAACCATTAGATATTTTTTACATGTTTTTCAAGATAGTCCATCAAAAAACATGTTGTTAAGTGAACATTTGTATTGAATATTGATTGAAAGCCAACATTACAGCACAAAGTCTTCTAAAGCAAAAAAAAGTTCCACTCAAAATCATCGCCTATGACTCCCTCTTATTTTGAATAATTTCCATATAGAATTCCTAAAGGTATTAAAACATTAACATGTAAGTTTTGTAACTAAATTACAAAAACACTACAAACAAAAAAATGTACAAAATTAATAATAAATTCATGTACTTAATGTTGCCTGTATGGACACATATTTGTGTATTTATGTTGCATGTTACGTGAATAGAAAATTGACGCACGATTGACAAGCTACAAGGCCTAAAACGCACAAAATTTTAATGGAATTAAGAAGAATATAAACAAAAAATTTCAACTTTAATGAACTGAAGTAGTAAAATGCAACATAAATGACACTTAAAGTAAAATGATGAACATTTTATTTACATTTTAAAAGGGTGGCAATATGTTAATGCAGAAAAATTTAGAGAAAAATATACGCAAAGAGAAGTTCTGTATGGAAAAATATTCGCATTGAATAAATAACAACATAAAAATAACAGCATTGGACAGAATTCTTTAGCATTGGAAAATTTCCTATAAAAAAGTATTCGATTTGTGTTTGCATTTGATAGTTTTCTATTAAAAAGTGTCTGCATTGAGTAGATTACTATAGAAAAGTTTCTGCATTGGAAAGTTTTCTAACGAAAAGAGTCTGCATTGGACGGATTTTAATAGAAAAGTAACTGAAAGTAAATTTTTCAGCATTAACATATTGTTAATGCTAAAAAATTTAGTGAAAAATATACGCAATGAAAAGTTCTGCATGGAAAAATATTCGCATTGAATGAATAACAACATAAAAATAACAGCATTGGACAGAATTCTTTAGCTAAGTGTCAGCATTGGAACAATTCTTATAAAAAGTGTTCCATATGTGTTTGCATTGGACAGTTATCTATTAAAAAGTGTCTGCATTGAGTAGATTACTATAGAAATGTTGCTGCATTGGAAAGTTTTCTAAGACAAAGAGTCTGCATTGGATGGCTTTTTATATAAAAGTACCTGTTTTGGCCATTTTTATACAAAATGCTATCTGAATTGAGTAGAAAAGCGTTTGCATTGAATAGTTTTCTCTAAAAGTGACTGAATTGAAAAGTTTACTTAAAAAGTCTTTTTCCATTCAAAAGTGTCTGCATTGAAAAGTGTTTTGTACAAAAGTCTCTGCATTGGACAGAATTCTTTAGCTAAGTGTCAGCATTGGAAAATTTCTCATAAAAGGTGTTTCATATGTGTTTGCATTGGACAGTTTTCTATTAAAAAGTATCTGCATTGAGTAGATTACTATAGAAAAGTTACTGTATAGGAAAGTTTTCTAATGAAAAGAGTTTGCATTGGTCGGATTTTTATAGAAAAGTAATGGCTTCTGCATTTTTTATACAAAAAGCTATCTTAATTGAGTAGAAAAGTGTCTGCATTGGATAGTCTTCCATACAAAAGTAACTGCATTGAAAAGTTTATTTCAAAAAAGTCTTTATTATACAACAAAAGTGTCTGCATTGAAAAGTGTGTTATACAAAGTCTCTGCATTGGACAGAATTATTTAGCTAAGTGCTAGCATTGGAAAATTTCTTATAAAAGGGTGTTTTATGTATATGTGTTTGCATTGGACAATTTTCTATTAAAAAGAGTCTGCATTGAGTATACATATTACTATAAAAAGTTGCTGCATTGGAAAGTTTTCTAACGAAAAGAGTCTGCATTGGATGGTTTTTGATAGAAAAGTAACTGCTTTGGCCATTTTCATACAAAAAGCTATATAAATTGCATAAAAATGATGCTGCATTGGAGAGTTTTCTATACAAAAGTAACTGCATTGAAAGTGTTTTATATAAAAGTCTCTGCATTGGACAGAATTCTTTAGCTAAGTGTCAGCATTGGAAAATTTCTTATAAAAAGTGTTCCATATGTGTTTGCATTGGACAGTTTTCTATTAAACAGTGTCTGCATTGAATTGATTACTATAGAAAAGTTGCTGCATTGGAAAGTTTTCTAACGAAAAGAGTGTGCATTGGATGGCTTTTTATACAAAAGTAACTGCTTTGGCCATTTTTATACAAAAAGCTATATAAATTGCATAAAAATGATGCTGCATTGGAGAGTTTTCTATACAAAGTAACTGCATTGAAAAGTGTTTTATATAAAAGTCTCTGCATTGGACAGAATTCTTTAGCTAAGTGTCAGCATTGGAAAATTTCTTATAAAAGTGTTCCATATGTGTTTGCATTGGACAGTTTTCTATTAACAGTGTCTGCATTGAATTGATTACTATAGAAAAGTTGCTGCATTGGAAAGTTTTCTAACGAAAAGAGTGTGCATTGGATGGCTTTTATATAAAAGTAACTGCTTTGGCCATTTTTATACAAAAAGCTATCTGAATTGAGTAGAAAAATGCAAACGCATTGGATAGTTTTCTATACAAAAGTAACTGCATTGAAAAGTGTTTTATATAAAAGTCTCTGCATTGGACAGAATTCTTTAGCTAAGTGTCAGCATTGGAAAAATTCTTATAAAAAGTGTTCCATATGTGTTTGCATTGGATAGTTTCTATTAAAAAGTGTCTGCATTGAGTAGATTACTATAGAAAAGTTGCTGCATTGGAAAGTTTTCTAATGAAAAGAGTCTGCATTGGTCGGATTTTTATAGAAAGGTAACTGCTTTGGCCATTTTTATACAAAAAGCTATCTGAATTGAGCAGAAAAGTGTCTGCATTGGATAGTTTTCTATAAAAATAACTACATTGAAAAGTTTTCTTTAAAAAAGTCATAGAACATAATTCGCATTGGACCGTTATCAACTGAAAAGTGTCTGCATTGAAAAGTGTTCATACAAAGTCTCCACAGTATATAGGTTTCTATAGAAAATTCTTTGCATTGGAATTTTTCTATACAAAAGTATCTGCATTGGACTGTTTTCTATACAAAAGTGTCTGCATTGAATAGATTGCTATAGAAATGTGTCTGCATTGGAAAGTTTCCTCAAGAATAAGGCCAGCATTAGTCAGTTTTCTTTAGTCTTCCTTGGACAGTTTTCTACGTATCTTTGTTAGATATTTTTATATAGAAAATTATTTATATTGAACAGTTTTCGATTATGAAATGTCTGCAAAGAAAAGTTTTCTATAGAATTGTGTCTCCATGGATAGATTTCTATTGAAAGATTTTGTTTTAGATAATATTCGGTAGATAGGTACCTGCATTGAAAAGATTTACATAAAAATATGCCAGCATTGGTCAGTTTTCCAAACAAAAGTGTTTGCATTGGGTACTTCTCTATACAAAAATGTTTGCATTGCCAAATTTTCTAAAGAAAAGTGTCTGCATTGGAATGCTTTCTATAGAAAAGTGTTTGCATTGAACAGTTTTTATACAAAAATATCTAAATGGAATAGTTTTCTAAAAAAAAATGTCTTCAGTGGAAAGTTTTCTATAGTAAATTATTTTCTTTAAACAGTTTTCTATTAAGTTCTTTATTAAAAAGTGTACGCATTAAAGATTTTTCTATAGAAAAATTTTTGCATTGAATAGTTTTTGATTTTATCACGATTTCCAAAGAACAATTACTTGCAGTTTTCCTCTCAAAACTTCAAATAATTTATTATAATTAATTTATTATCTATTACCTTTATTTTGATTCTTCTATGACATCAGTTTCCCCAAAAACATTATGACTATTTAATGGCCACTATTGTTTTCCTTCGACGATGTCTTGTATATCATGCTTCGTTAAGAAAAACATCGGTGTTTAGTTTTAATCTTTATGTCGATCTCTAAAATAAACCATGTTTTCTATACTGTAATACAAAGACAACCACTTAAATAAATCCTACAATGAAATGACATGACATTTTCCAAACCAAAAAACATACCGACCGTACGTTCTACACACACAGACTGAAGTCAACCTTTAGTAAAACATCTATGTATCGAGCCAACCAGCCAGCCAGTCAACCAACCAACCATTCATTATGATGTTTATTTGATTTGAAAAGATTCATAAATAGACACCATCCGAGAGTTAGAGACTGACTAATAAAGCAACAACTACAAAAAAAAAAAAAACACAACAACAAAAAGGTGTCAATTGATTTTATGTTTGTTGTCTGCTTGTTGCAACACATTTTCCTTTTTTTATTATTATTAGATTTATTTTAAATTTAATCATAGAAGGAACGTTGCAAGCAACAACCTTAAGAACCACCAAAGAAGATGATGTGACAAACTTATTTACAACAGTGTGAAGCTGTAGCATCAACAACAAGAAGAATTTATGCTGCTGCTTTATATTATGCAACCAAATGCAGCAGAGCTTTTTCTGTTCTTTGAATGCTAAGAGTGAAAAGAACTTAAAAAAAGGTGCAGACAGTTTTATAACGATGACATACCACCACCAACGAACGACCAAAATCAAAAGCTAACGAATATAGAGAATGTCAATGTTTGTTGGTTGGATGGTGGGGAGGTGAGGTGGGATTTTCTGGGGAAGTAGAGGGTCCTGAAAAGAATAAGAATTTTAAAATAAAGTGTCTCTTCAAATATGGAAAAGTTGGCGCATAAATTTGTTTGATTTTTTTTATTGCGTTATTTTTTTAAAGAAAAATTATTAGGGATATTCATTGGTAGTAGTCCTTAGACAACGAATAGCTAAATGTTTCTGTATAAAATTTTAGAAAAGTTTCGGCATTGAAGAGTTTTCTAAAGTAAAGTGTTTGCATTGAACAGCTTTCTAAAGAAAAGTGTCTGCATTGAAAATTTTGTGTACAAGAGTGTCCGCATTGACTAATTTTCTTTATAAAAGCGTCTACATTGAACATTTTTCTTTATAAAAGCGTCTACATTGAACATTTTTCTTTATAAAAGTGTAAGCATTAAAAAGTTTTCTATATAAATGTGTTTGCAATGAACATTTTTCTAAAGTAAAGTGTCTGCATTGAACAGTTTTCTGAAGAAAAGTGTCTACATTGAAGAGTATTCTACAAAAAAGTGTTTTTATGAAATTGTTGTCTAAAGGAAGTGTGTGCATTGAACAGTTTTCTATATAAAACTGTTTGCATTGAACAGTTTTGTATAGAAAAGTGTTTGCATCAAACAGTTTTCTGTAGAAAAGTGTTAGCATTTATTATTATTCTATAAAAAGTATCTCTATTGAACAATTTTCTTTATAAAAGTGTGTGCATTGAATAGTTTTCTTTATAAAAGTGTGTGCATTGAAGAGTTTTCTATATAAAGGTGTCTGCATTGAACAGTTTTCTATATAAAAGTGTTTGCATTGAACACTTTTCTAAACAAAAGTGTCTGCATTTCTGCAGTTTTCTATAGAAAAGTGTCTGCATTGAACAGTTTTCTATAGAAAAGTGTCAGCAATGAAAAGTTTTCTTTACAAAAGTACCTGCATTGAATAGTTTTCTTTATAAAAGTGTGTGCATTAAAGAGTTTCCTATATAAGAGTGTTTATATTGAACAGTTTTCTATGTAAAAGTGTCTGCATTGAACAGTTTTCTATAGAAAAGTGTCTGCATTGAACAGTTTTCTATAGAAAAGTGTCTGCATTGAACAGTTTTCTATAGAAAAGTGTCAGCAATGAAAAGTTTTCCTTACAAAAGTACCTGCATTGAAAAGTTTTCTTCATAAAAGTGTGTGTATTAAAGAGTTTTCTATATAAGAGTGTTTATATTGAACAGTTTTCTATGTAAAAGTGTTAACATTGAACAATTTTCTATAGACAATTTTTCTATTGGACAGTTTTTTCTGTAAAAGTGTTTGCTTTGATCGTTTTCTGTAGAGAAGTGTCTGCATTGAACAGTTTCCTATAGAAAAGTGTCTGCATTGAACAGTTTTCTATAAAAAAGTGTCTGCATTGAACAGTTTTCTATAGAAAAGTGTCTTCATTGAACAGTTTTCTATAGAAAAATTATTGCATTAAACAGTTTTATATAGAAAAGTGATTGCATTGAAATGTTTTATATAGAATAGTATCTGCATTGAACAGTTTTCTGTGGAAAAGTGTTTGCATTGAAAAGTTTTCTATAGAAAAGTGTCTGCATTGAATAGTTTTCTATAGAGAACTGTCTACATTGAACAGCTTTTTTGAAGAAAAGTGTATGAATTGAACAGTTTTATGTAGAAAAGTGCTTGCATTGAACAGTTTTCTTTAAAAAAGTGTCTGCATTGAACAGTTTTCTATAGAAAAGTTGAACAGTTTTTTTATAGAAATGTGTCAGAATTGAACAAATTTCTATAGAATAGTGTATGCATTGGACAGTTTTCTTTAGAAAAGTGTGTGCATTGAAGAGTTTTCATTAAAAATTATCTTGTTTCTGTATGAAGTGAATACCCCTAAAATGTATTTAACATAAACATTACTTTTTACGGGAGTAAATAAGATTAAATATTAAACTTTTTGTTTCAGCTTTAGTTTTTTTTTTTGTTTCCTTTCTTTTTTCCACACTTTTTAAGGAGACAGTAGTTATAAAGATATGTAAATCACGAGCAACAATAACAGCAACAGTAAGTGGAACCGAAAAAAAGAGAAAACAAATGAACTTAATGAATTTATAAAAGTTTTATCATATTTTTATCAGTATCTTTTTTCGGTGTTTTTTCGCTGTTGCTGAGCGTTAAGACACTTACTTACTGGCAAGTAGTCTAAACAAAATATAGTTTAAAGACAAAATGACATTAATTTTTAAAAGCTTATTGTCCTTAAGATAAGCTAAATAGCTTTCTATCTTCTTTAACGTCCTATATCGCCCCCCCCCCCCCCTACTAGGTAACTTCAGCACTACTATATTTTTCCTAAACAGATTGATAAGGTTTTTAGCTTAACGAAAAAAAAATTGTAGAAAAATGGAAATTTTAATAAACAGATTTAACTTCACGTAGCAACCTAGACCACATTCTAGAGTGTGGAGGTGGATAGATAGAAAAACGACGTGTTCATACGTTTCAAATGTAAGTAAGTCCATTTAAGTGTTAAATGTCAGTTGGTATGATAGTCAGTTTACAAGTATTTGGAAACAACATAAAATTGTATTTTTTATTTACACTCATGTCATGTTGACACTTACGTGTTTTGGAAATTTGTATAAGATTTTAAGGAACATGTAGGTTTTTTCTGTTACATTTTCGAAAAACTTCCTATAAATTAAAGATGAAGTCATGTTTGGTAGTTTAGCATATATGTAAGTGGATTAGGAGTGATATTATTTTGTGTTTAATATTTGAATAATTAAATCAGTACATAATCGGTGGCGTTATTTATTATGAAGTAATATTATTTCCAATTTAAACTCACAAGGCTCTTCTATAGAAACTGCTAAAACATTTATTTCGAAAACTGTAAACTGCGGAAACTTTTATTTATGAAACTGTTCAATGCGATCACTTTTCTTAAGTGTCCAATGCAGACACTTTTCTATAGAAAACTGTGCAATGCAGACACTTTTCTACAGAAAACTGTCCAATGCAGACACTTTTCTATAGAAAATTGTGCAATGCAGACACTTTTCTATAGAAAACTATCCAATGCAGACACTTTTCTATAGAAAACTGTCCAATGCAGACACTTTTCTATATAAAACTGAGCAATGCAGTTACTTTTCTACAGAAAACTGTGCAGTCCAGACACTTTTGTATAGAAAACTGTCCAATGCAGACCGTTTTCTATATAATACTATCCAATGCAAACACTTTTCTATAGAAAACTGTGCAAAGCGGACACTTTCCTATAGAAAACTGTGCAATGCGGATACTTTTGTTTAGAAAATTGTCCAATGCAGACCCTTTTCTATAGAAACCTGTGTAATCCAGACACTTTTCTATAGAAAACTGTGCAATCCAGACACTTTCCTATAGAAAAACTGTGCAATGCGGACACTTTTCTTTAGAAAACAGTCCAATGCAGACCCTTTTCTATAGAAAACTGTGCAATGCAGACGTTTTTCTATAGAAAACTGTGCAATGCAGACACTTTTCTATAGAAAACTGTGTAATGCAGACACGTTTCTACAGAAAACTGTCCAATGCAGACACTTTTCTAAAGAAAACTATATAATGCTGACACTTTTCTATAAATTACTGTTCAATGCGAACACATTTTCATAGAAAACTCTTCAATGCGGAAAATTTTTTGTCGAAAACTGTCCAATGTAAACACTGCTATATAACAAACTACTTAATACAAAGTCTATTTAATAGAAAACTGGCCAATATAAAAACTTTTCGATAGAAAACTCTCCAATGCAACCATATTTCTATAGAATACTGTCCAATGCCAACACTTTTCTATAGAAAATTCTCCAATGACTACACTTTTCTTTAAAAAACTGGCCAATCTGAACACAAAACAACTTTTATAAAATAATTTTTTAGAAAATGTATCTTCATATATCAAAATTTTCTCTTACTGACCTAATAAAACTCACATTTCCCCTTTAAGTATAAAGAAGAAAAAAGCCTGCAACACAAAAAGTTGCAAATACATACGGGACAACAACATGTGCATAATAATTGACACGTTTGTGAAAAGATGCATTTGTAAATTAAATTTTCTGCTTAATAATCAAATGTAGGCAGATGAGACACAAAATATAAAGTCTCACATTATACCTGAACAAATGTCAAACTTTCTTTCTTATATATTTTTTTGCCACAGGCTTAAATTCATTGTATTTTTGTTGTTCTCTAAACAACAAAATAAAAGATCATGGTTAAATTGAAGATGCTGCTGCAGCCAGGTGCAATATGATGATCACCTTTAGCTAGCGACACCGAACTTGACACAATCAACATACAACAATTGAAGCTTTGAGTGGGTTCATTACAGTTTTATTACAAACTAATACTATTTATGCACTTTACTACGTGAAATACTCTTAAATAAGGATGACTAAAGGTAAACTGTTGTTGTGCCATGAAAATGATGATGATGAGTTGTGTTGTGGTGCTAAAGCCATTTTGAGACCTCTAACCAGAGGAGAAAAAATAGAAAATTTCCTTATGGAGGTCATCAAAGAAGAAAATATTAGTAGCAAAGAAACAGTAGAGAAATTTTTATAGAATATTGAGAAAAAAAAAACTATTCATTGTGAAGAAGATTCTTTACAAAAGAAAATATTATTTTTTTAAAGTTTGTTATTGCAGTTGCTAGTGCTGTATTGTTGTTATTATTATTCTCTAGCTCATCGATATGCACGTTTATGAAGTGGGAAAACACGACTGTGCATATTTAATTGTTGATTATTCACCATTAGCCTCAATCAAGCGCCAAACCGTGATTTTAGTGATCAAAATGCTACGTGATCATGACATAAAACAAAACCTATATACACACAGATGCACACTGTAACAAATACTAATACTTATAGGCGTAAGGAGAAAAGGGGAATAATCCTATTCAAAATTTTCTTTAACAAAAAACATAAGAGTCTGAATAAGTTTTATTGATCACAAACTGATCATGTTCTCTATAGAAAAGTTGATGAGAATCTGATTATGTTTACTATAGAAAAGTTGATCAAAATCTGATCATGTTTTCTATTGAAAAGTTGATTTGAATCTGATCATGTTCTCTATAGAAAAGTTGATCAGAATCTGATAATGTTTTCTATAGAAAAGTTGATATGAATCTGATCATGTTTTCTATAAAAAAGTTGATCAGAATCTGATCATGTTTTCTATAGAAAAGTTGATCACAATCTGATCGTATTTTCTTTATATAAATTGATCAGAATCTTATCATGTTTTCTTTAGAAAAGTTAATCAGAATCTGATCATGTTTTCTTAAGCAAATTGATCAGAAACTGATCATGTTTTCTATAGAAAAGTTGAGCAGAATCTGATAATGTTTTCTATTGAAAAGTTGATCACAATCTAATCATGTTTTCTTTAGAAAAGCTGATCAGAATCTGATCATGTTTTCTATAGAAAAGTTGATCAGAATCTGATGATGTTTTCTGTCAGAATCTGATCATGTTTCCTATAAAAAAGTTGATCAGAATCTGATCATGTTTTCTATAGAAACGTTGATCAGAATCTGATCATGTTTTCTATAGAAACGTTGATCAGAATCTGATCATGTTTTCTGTCAGAATCTGATCATGTTTCCTATAAAAAAGTTGATCAGAATCTGTTTTCTTTAGAATGATTGATCAGAATCTGATCATGTTTTCTATAGAAAAGTTAATCAGAATCTGATCATGTTGATCACAATCTGATCATGTTTTCTTTAGGCAGGTTGATCAGAATCTGATCATGTTTTCTATATAAAAGTTAATCAAAATCTGATCATGTTTTCTTAAGCAAATTGATCAGAATCTGATCATGTTTTCTTAAGCAAATTGATCAGAATCTGATCATGTTTTCTTTAGGTAACTTGTTTAAAATCTGATCATGTTATCGTTACACAAATTGGTCAGAAACTGATCATGTTTTGTTTAAAAAAAGTTGATCAGAATTTGATCATGTTTTCTTTAGACAAATTGTTCAAAATCTGATTATTTTTTTTTTAGAAAAGTTGATCAAAATCTGATCATGTTTTCTTAAGAAAAATTTATCAAGTTTTCCTCTTTTCCTTAGCCTACTTCCCCTTATGAAAAGTTCTAGTGTTATAGAGCCAAAGTGTTTGTGTTTGGGTCTGAGTACTTTCTTCAATGTTTTGACAGTTGTTATTATAAACATTTAGTTTATAAGCCACCACCAACTAAACAGCCAACCAACCAACTATGGACACACATTATTTTCCTATTTTCAATACCAATGATGATCATGCAGATGATGATGGTACCACAAAATGATAAATTTATGTTAAGTATTCAATAAAAATCACAGAAAAACTACAGCAGCTCTGGAAGACACTACTCTAGAGAGACTACAATTGTCTGTCTATACGTATTGTGGTAGTAGGTAATTTTCATCAAAATTTCTTGCCATTATTTGCATTACAACTGTAAACAAATGTGGGATTCATAAATAAGATGTTGCATGAGATGCGTGTTAAGAGTGGGCATGTTTTGGTTTTTGAAAAAAAGGGCTACTGTACATGGTTGCTAATGGTTTTTGGTATACTGTTATGGTACGTCGTACTTATTATTGATTTCAATTTGCTATTTCTTTTTATTTTTTGCCATGACTTTTTCGCGACCTTTTAAAGCCTGCTTGCTGCATGATGATTTGCGTTTATTTATTTGTATCCTTTTTTATTTGTTTTCAAATAAATTTTTGTGGTTTTGTGTGCTAATGTCAGGCAACCTAGTGACACTGTTATGAAAATTGTGGAAAAAAACGTTTTACCACAGGTTTGGAGAGAAATTGTTCAAATGCAAAAGAGAAAAATGTGTAAAAAAAATATTGGAGGTCAAAGATAAAATTCGTGTATTTAACAAGTTCAAAAGTAATTTTTAACGGTAATAAATTAATGTTAAGATAAATTAAGTTTTTTAGGTAATTATCATAATAAATTAATTTAAAATGTTTTTTACTTTGATGAAAAGTTGTAAAAAATTCTTTGGAAAAGCTCCCAGGAACTGATCAACTATTCTATTGCAAAGTTGACCAGATACTGATCAAACATCCTACATACAAGTTTCCGAGATATAGATCACCTGTTTTTTTAGACAAAAATGCTTAGATTCTAATCAATTTTCTGCCGAAAAATTGTTTAGATTCTGCACAACTCTTTAAAAGAAAAGTTGCTCATATTCCGTTCAATTATTCTAAAGTAAAGATTCTTAGACTCCGCTTAATACTTCACAGTTGCTCATGTTCTCATCAACTCTTCTAAAGAAAAGTTACTCAGATTCTGATCAACTGTTCGAAAGAAAACTTGCTTAGATTCTGAACAACTTTTCTGAAGAGCAATTTCTCCGACTCTGGTCAAAAGAAAAGTTCTCATCAACTGTTCTAAAGCAAAGCAGCTCATAGCATGATCAACTGTCCTACGGATCAACTGTTCTGAAGAAACGTTGCTTAGATTTTGATCAACTGCTCTAAAGAAAACTTGCTCTGCTTCTGAACAACTTGCTCACATTCTGATCACCCGTTCTAAAATACTGTTCTAATGAAAAGTTGCACAGATTCTGATCAACTGTTCTAAAGGAAAGTTGCTGAAGTTATGATCAACTGTTTCACAGAAAAGTTGCTGACTACTGATCAACTGTTTTAAAGAAAATCAGCTCACAACTGATCAACTGCTCTAAAGAAAAGTTACTCATGTTCTAATCAAAGCTTTTCAGATTTCGATGAACTGTTCTAAGAAAAAGTTGCACGGATTCCGATCAACTGTTCGAAAGAAGTATTGCGCAGATTCTCATAGATCTTGATCAACTGTTGTAATTAAAAGTTGCACAGATTATGATCAACTGTTCTAAAGGAAAGTTACTCATGTTGTGATCAACTGTTGCACTGAAAGTTGCTCAAATTCTGACACTGAAAACTGTTCCACAGAAAAGTTGCTGACAACTGATCAACTATTCTAAGGAAAAGTTGCTCATATGTTCTAATCTACTGCTCTAAAGAAAAACCATTTCAGATCAACTGTTCTGAAGACAAGTTGCGCAAATTCCGATCAGCTGTTCTAAAGAAGTGTTGCGCAGATCCACAGAAACTCTGCTTACTTTCCGATCAACTGCTCCAAAAAATGTTGTTTAGAGTCCGATGAATTGTTTTAAAGAAGCGTTGCTCAGATTCTCCATTACTCCACCGAAAATTTGCTCACATTCTGGTCAACTATTTTAAAAAAAAGTTGCTCAGATTTTGTTCAACTGTTCTAAAGAAATGTTCAGCGCATTCTGATCAACTGTTGTAAAAAAATAGCTTTGAACATGATCCACTGTTCTTAAGAGAAGTTGTTCAAATTCTGATCAATTGTTCTAAAGAAAAATTGCTCCTGTTACGATCAATTGTTCTGTAAAAAGATGCTGAGATTCTGTTCAACTGTTCTAAAGAAAAGTTGCACATATCATATCATACAATCAACTATTTAATGGAAAAGTTGCTCAGATTTTGGGCAACTCTTCTAAGTAAAACTTGCTTTGATTCTCATCATTTCATTGATAAATCAGAAAATTTTTTAACAATTCTGAATAATTACACTTAATTGCCTCAAGTATTCTAAATAGAAAAAATCCACAAATCTAAATCTAAACTAATCTCACCTATTTAGTACCATTCAATGTCAATGAGTTTTAAAGATACAGCTAAAAAACCAAATCAGAGAAAACTCTCTTAATAAAAATCTATATTTAAGTAGCGACATGTACACAAGAATAAGTGAAAAAAAAAAAATTATTGTATTTCGAAATATTTCGTTAGTTAAAGCTGTAAAGAAGGATATTATTAAATCCTTAGCACCGTAACCACAAAATCCTATTTTCTTGTGATACTTCAATGTCACAATAAAATAAAATTAATTAACCTTAGACACACTCTTAAACACACATACACGAATATACGAACATCCTGTGATTCATTCATTTATTCACTTACAGACATTCGTAGTCCTTGTCACAACCATTAAATCAATTAGTCTCACGTACTTTTAACTATGCTGCTGCTCTCTCTTTCGTTGTGTTACAACTCGTCAAGGTTTCACTTTTTCTTGTGGAGTTTTTCTTTTTTGGAATTTTTTTGTTTTCTAGGAAAATTTTTCTTTCTATTTTCCTTTTTTAGCGTTTTTGTTTCTTAAAGAAATTTTATCCATGAAAAAGATTTGATATGGTTTAAAATTTTCTTTAACGTTAGATTTGTAATTTTTTTTCTTCATTTCTATTACAAGTAGATTTTCTCATTCATCTCTTAGCGACAAATCTTTAAGAAAATTATATATATTTAAGGATAAATGAATGTAATATATTTCTGTATTGACTAGCGCTACATGGGGGAAGTGTTATCATGATAGAAGAAAAGTTGGTAAATCTTGATATATTGGTCCTTCGGTCTGTTGCTGGTTTTACAACCAACAGATGAGAGTATAGTTCGTGTTATAGAATTGCTAAAAATGGTTCTACGATCCTATAAGGATTTTGTTCTTGATATATTGGTCCTTCGGTCTATGTTTTAGTTAGATTTTAGCTTTCTTTGCATAGCTTATAACTCTTCCACTAAATCGAATGAGTTCTCAACAATCTATTGCTGCTTTTATAACCAACAAATGTGTGAATTGTTTGTGTTATAGAATTGCTAAAAATAGTCCTACGATCCTATAAAGATTTTGTTCTTGATATATTGGTCCTTTGGTCTATGTTCTAATTAGATTTTAGCTTTCTTTGCATAGCTTATAACTCTTCCACTAAATCGAATGAGTTCTCAACAATCTATTGCTGCTTTTATAACCAACAAATGTGTGAATTGTTTGTTTTATAGAATTGCTAAAAATGGTCCTACGATCCTATAAGGATTTTGTTCTTGATATATTGGTCCTTTGGTCTATGTTCTAATTAGATTTTAGCTTTCTTTCCATAGCTTATAGCTCTTCTACTAAATCGAATGAATTCTCAACTATCTGTTGCTGATTTTACAACCAACAGATGAGAGTATAGTTCGTGTTATAGAATTGCTAAAAATGGTCCTACGATCCTATAAGGATTTTGTTCTTGACATATTGGTCCTTCGGTCTATGTTTTAGTTAGATTTTAGCTTTCTTTCCATAGCTTATAGCTCTTCTACTAAATCGAATGAGTTCTCAACTATCTGTTGCTGATTTTACAACCAACAGATGAGAGTATAGTTCGTGTTATAGAATAGCTAAAAATGGTCCTACGATCCTATAAGGATTTTGTTCTTGACATATTGGTCCTTCGGTCTATGTTTTAGTTAGATTTTAGCTTTCTTTCCATAGCTTATAGCTCTTCTACTAAATCGAATGAGTTCTCAACAATCTATTGCTGGTTTTTCGACCAACAGATGAGTGAATAGTTTGTGTTATGAAAAGGCTGAAAATGGTCCTTCGATCCCAATTTCAGCTTTCTTTCATAAGCTTCTACCTAGTCGACCATTATCTGTCTCTCGCTGTTGCCAATTTTTTGCTAACATTCTTTCACAATAATATATCGTTAAGAAACTGCTCAATGTTTTCTTGATTTCAAACACAAACACACTCATACACTCACTCACGTTCTCATAGACAATTTTACGGATATCATTAGTTTTATTAACATTACTTTTTCTTCGATACCTTTAGGTACCAGGATCACAAAAGAATTGTATAAAAATTTGTATGAATGTCAAAGTAAAAATTACAAATAAAAACTTGTCTCTAAGGCACGTATGTGCATTTATCAAAATCATTTACTACTCATTGTTTTGCTAAACGAAAAAAAAAAAAGAAAATCGCACATTAATGGTTGTTGGGGCGTTTGTTCGGTTATCGTATGTAGGTTTGTATAAGGGTCTCTCTCTGTAATTTAGTTAAAAGCAATAATGAGTATTATTTGGTTGTAGATTTTTACAAAAGACTACAAATGTCTATGCAAGTCTAAAGGAAACAGTTGTAGTAGTAGGTTCTATATAAGACCTTTAAATACAATTTATTATTGTGAAACAATGTTTCGACATGAACGTGCATGTTGTACGTTTACAACAAAACAACATTTTATTATTGTATTTATTTCTTTACTTTTTTGTTGTAATAGACAAAAGCATTAACAAACAAACAACAAAACAAAATTTTCAAATAGTCAACAAATTGCTACAATTAGTGATAATTATAAAACATTAACAAGAGCATGATAAAATGTTGAAAGGGGGTAAGAGAAGAAGAAGAAGAAGGAGGAATTGGAAATACAAAGCAAAATATATAGTAGCTATAAAAGAAAGATAATGGTCATTAATAAATGAAATCGAAAGTCGAGAAAGATTACAAAATTAATTAGATTTAAGCTGTAAACTAGAAAAAACTTTCTGAGCAACACTTTAATAAAAAAGAAGAAACTTTTCTTTGGAATAGTTGATCAGAATCTGAGAAGCTTTTCCTAAGAAGAATTTATCGGAATCTAAGTAACTTTTCTTTAGAGCAATTTATCACTTTTCATTAGAAACGTTGACCAGGATCACTTTAAAGAGTTGATCAAATGTGAGCAACTTTTGATAAATATCTGGGCTACTTAACTGTAAAAAAATTGATCAGAATCTAAGGAACTATTCTTTTGAAAAATCGATTAGAATTTCAGCATCATATCTTCGGAAGAGTTGATCATAATCTGAGCAATTTTCATTGACAACAGTTTATCAGAAACTGGGCAACTTTAAAAGATTGGATCAGAAACAAAAATATCAACATTGAAAAGTTTTCTATAGCAAAATATCAGCATTGAACAGTTTTCTATACAAAAATATCAACATTGAAAAGTTTTCTATAGCAAAATATCAGCATTGAACAGTTTTCTACAGAAAAGTGTCTGCATTGAATAGTTTTCTATAGAAAAAAGTCTGCATTGAAAAAATTTCTATAGAAAAATGTCTGCATTGAACAGTTTTCTATAGAAAAATATCAGCATTGAAAAGTTTTCAATAGAAAAGTGTCTGCATTGAACAGTTTTCTATATAAAAGTATCTGCATTGAAAAGTTTTCTATAGAAAAGCGTCTGCATTGAACAGTTTCCTATAGAAAAGTGTCTGCATTGAAAAATTTTGTATAGAAAAGAGTCTGCATTGAACAGTTTTCTATAGAAAAGTGTCTGCATTGAACAGTTTTCTATAGAAAAGTGTCTGCATTAAACAGTTTTCTATAGAAAAATATTTGCATTGAAAAGTTTTTTATAGAAAAATATCAGCATTGAAAAGTTTTCTATAGAAAAGTGTCTGCATTAAACAGTTTTCTATAGAAAAATATTAGAATTTGAAAGTTTTCTATAGAAACATATCTGCATTGAAAAGTTTTCTATAGGAAAGTGTCCGCATTGAAAAGTTTTCTATAGGAAAGTGTCTGCATTGAACAGTTTTCTACAGAAAAGTGTCTTCATTGGACAGTTTTCTAAAGAGAAGTGTCTATATTGAACAGTTTTCTGTAGAAAAGTGTCTACATTGAACAGTATTCTATAGAAAAGTGTCTGCATTGAAAAGTTTTCAGTAGAGAAGTGTCGGCATTGAAAAGTTTTCTAAAGAAAAGTGTCTGCATTGAAAAGTTTTCTATGGGAAAGTGTCTGAATTGAACCGTTTTCTATAGAAAAGTGTCTGCATTGAAAAGTTTTCAATAGAAAAGTGTCGGCATTGAATAGATTTCTATACAAAAGTGTCTGCATTGAACAGTTTTCTATAGAAAAGAGTCTGCATTGAACAGTTTTTTATAGAAAAGTGTCTGAGTTAAACAGTTTTCTATAGAAAAGTGTCTGCATTGAAAAGTTTTCTATAGAAAAGTGTTTGTATTGAACAATGTTCTATAAAAGAGATACTTCATTGGTCAGTTTTGTTTAAAAAAGTAACTGCATTGGAGAGTTTTCCATAGAAAAGTGACGGCATTGAACATTTTTCTAAAAAAAGCGTCTGCTTTGAAACTTTTTCAGAAAAGAGTGCAGACTTCATAGAAATGTTGATCACAGTTTAAGAATCATATCGGTAGTTGAATAAACAACATTTGAGAAACTTTGAAAAATTTAACAGAATTTTTATAAAAAAAGCTTATCATAATCTGAGCAGAAACTCTTTAAATTACGAAATACTTTCTACCCAATTAAACCTCTAAAAAAATCTTCTTCCAAGATCTAACCACAAAACTCCAGCAAAAAAAAAAAAAAAGCTTCCCATCCATATGTTTATTAAACCAAAAAATTATGCAAGATCATTTTGTAAACAAAAACAAAACACGGTAGTTTCAATTTCAAACTGTCTTCCTAAATCAATATTATCTTTAATATTTTAAGAAAGAAAAAAAAACGAAATCATTTCATATGTAAATTAGATACTTGAGATGTCAAATAAATGATAAAGTTGATTATGAAAAAAAGGGGCAAAAACCATAAATATCATACTTAAATATTAAACTCATTCTAGCAATACAAAAAAGAAAACGAAACTTTTTCATAAAAACAACAACAACAACAAAACATTGTTAATACCTCTTTAGTTAAAGCAACTGCACATTTACAGATTGGGATCACTACTACCGTTTTTTGGTTTAACTAAAGAAAAAAACTATATACAAAAAGCAACAACAAAAGTCAAGGTAAAACAACAATGTAAGAAAGGAGCATGAAAGGTCAGTTGAGGCAATTATGGAGACTTTAGGGAACACTACCTGGTTACCAGTAAAACTGTCTAATTATCCAGATCTTTTTTTGGTGGAAAACTTTCCAATGCTGATATTCGTCCATAGAAAGCTGTCCAATGCAGTCATATTTATATGAAAATTATTTCAATGCAGATCCTTTTTTGTTGAAAACTGGCCAATGCCAGTAATTAAGAGTGCTTTTAGAAGAAAGTTGTGCAATGTATGTAGTAAAAATTATACTTTCCTATAGAAATCAGAAGAACGAAGACAGTTTTCTATGAATAACTGTTCAATGCTAACAGGTTTATAGAGAATACATTACAATGCAGCCACTTTTCTCTGAAAACTTCACCAGTGCAGATCTTATTTGTGGAAAACTTTTCAATGCTGATATTCGTCCATAGAAAACTGTCCAATGCAGTCATATTTATATGAAAATTATTTCAATGCAGATTCTTTTTTGGTTAAAATTGACCAATGCAGGAACTTTTCTCAACAAAATAGTTCAATCCAGACACCTTTGTATGGAAAACTGTTTAATACATGCACTTTTCTATGGAAATTTTACCAATGCAGTTAATTTTATATTGAAAACTAGCCAATGCAGGATCTTTTCTATAAAAAATTGTTCAATACAGACTCTTTTCTATGGAAAACTATACAATGCAGATACTTTTTTATAAAAAACTGGTTAATGCAGCCACTTTTTATAAAAGATTTCTCAATTCAGACACTTTTCTTTGATATTTTATCCAATGCTCATCTGAAGAAAACTGTCCAATGCAGACACCTTTCTATTAAAAACTAACCAATGCAGACACTTTTTTAATGGAAAACTGTACAATGAAGTCACTTATTATGGATATTTTTTAATGCACACATTTTTCTATAGACATCTATTCAATGCAAACACTTTTCTTCGGAAAATTGTCCAATGCTGACAATTTTCTATTGAAAAGTAATTAATGTAGTCACTTTTCTATAGAAAAAGCCTAATGAAGGAGCTTTTTTGTGAAAAATAGTCAAATAAATATTATTTTCTAGGAAAAACTGTTCAGTCGCAATAGTTTCTATGGAAAACTGATCATCTGAAATCTTTCTCTCAATAGTGTTCAATGCAGAAGCTTTACTATGAAAATCTATGTAATGCAGTAACCTTTATATGAAATCAGTCCAATGCAAACACTTTTCTATAGAAAACCATCCAATGAAGACATTTTTCTACGGAAAACTGTTCAATGCTGACAACTTTCTATTAAAGAGAGATAAATGTAGACAATTTCCTAACAAAACTGTTCAATGCAAATACTTTTCTATGGAAAAAAGTCTACTAAAGTAGTTTATTGTAAAAAATAGTCCGATAAACCATATTTTGTATGGAAAACTGTTCAGTGATATAAGTTTTCTTTGGGAAACTGATCAATGCTTTACTATGAAAATCTATATAATGCAGTAACTTTTATATAGAAATCGGTCCAATGCAAAAACTTTTCTATAGAAAATCGTTCAATGCAGACACTTTTCTACGAAGAACTGTCCAATGCAGACACTTTTTTACGGAAAACTGTCCAATGCTGACAATTTACTATTGAAAACTGACCAATGTAGACACTTTCCTAATAAAACTGTTCAATGCAAACACTCTTCTATGGAAAAAAAGTCTATTGACGGAGATTTTTAGTGAAAGATGGTCCAATAAAGAATATTTTCTATGAAAAACAGTTTAGTGGCAATAGTTTTCTATGGGAAACTGATTCAATGCAGAAGCTTTACTATGAAAATCTATGTAATGCAGTTACTTGTATATGGAAATCAGCCCAATGCACACACTTTTCTATAGAAAATCGTCCAATGCAGACACTTTTCTATAGAAAACTACTTAATTCAAAGACATTCCTATGAAATATTTTTCCCTGCTATGACATTTCGATTTAGCAAATCAGAATTTAGCGAAAATATCATTTTAAGACAGTTTACTGGAATAATAGTTCCTCTAACGTAGTCGTTATACTTCTCCTTTATCAATGATAGAAGTACAATGACAGTAGTTGCAGTACTTTAATAATACAGTTTTTGTTTTATGTCTGGTCGTTTCTTTTTGGCAGTCATTTCTATTTTAGTATTTTTTTTTTGCTTTATAATCAAATCGTGACTTTGTGATATGCAACGCATAATTTTTCTCTTAGCAACTTATCTGCAATCATTTATTTTTATTATTAAAAAAAGGTGGTTTTTCCTTTGCTTTCTTTCGTTCTTTCTTTTCGTACCTTAAACCATGAAAACAGTAAGTACTTTGTTTAGTAACGTCATTAGCAAGGTGTGTGGCATGAAGTTGTTAGGTACTTCTATACAAATTAGTTTAGTTTACTAGCAAATTGTTAAGACGTAGCTATATTTTCAGTTTTAATTAAGTCATTTTTGTAGCAAAACAAAAGTTAAAACCAAATTTTGAATAAAGAAAGTCAAAGTTAATGTGAGCAGAAGTGAAGGATAATTTAAGGTAGTAAATTTGGTTGGTAAATTGGTTTTGTGATAAATAATTTCAAGTTGTTTGGAGAAAGTTTAAAATTGTGGTTTAACAAATGGGTAAGTAAACTAAGATATTTGAAAATTTTAGTAAGGATTTAAAATTTTAATGGAAATTAGATAAAATTACACTTACACACACCTAGAATTATTAAACAATCGTTCTCCCCTTCAATTCCACATTTCAATTTTAGTTTTTCAAATTAATTGCTATTTTTGTGTTTAATTTTTTATTATTTCATATTTTTTAAAACTTATAAATATTGATGTACTTTCAATAAACAAAAAATCTAAACAAAAAAGAAAACTCCTAAAACTGCACTATAATAAATTGATATTTAGAAACAAGAAAAACTATGCTATAACTACTTTTCATAATGAAAACAACAGAAAAAAATTTACAAATCAATCAACAAAATACAAACATATTAAAAATAACTGGTAAAACAAACATAAATAGAAAATTTAAACTAAAAGATGAATTAAGAAAGCACTGAAAGCTAAGTAATAACACTCCCCAATATATGCTATAGATTATTAATAATAAGAACTAACATCAGAATCACTTGTTAAAAAAAAAATTAAAATACCACAATTAACCTTTAACATCTACAATTTAACTTCCCTGCAACCGTTAGACTATAATCTCTGCATCATCACTCTGCTTAGAGAACACAAACATGTGATGGAAGTGAAAATGAAAATATCACACGTTTAAGCAATAAATGTTCTGGAAGCTATTAAACATTTGTTATTACAATTTCAATCATCTATGTGATTGGTTTATAATAAAAACATATATTTAAGTGGCCTGTCGAAGCGGGGAAAGGCAAGAGGAAGTAGTATATAAATCCTATATTGCATACGGGTGTTAAATAATCTTTTCCTACATTAAATGTGAAGGTAAATACGAGCATATTGCAGGTTATACATGTTTAAAAATACCTAAAAAAGCATATAATTGTTAAGTGGCGAGAAGAGGGAGGATGATATGTGTGAGTTAAATGTTGTACTTGGTAAGTGAGAGAGATCATTAACTAAAAAAGCATCAATTTTATATAGTTTTGTACAAAAGTGAACCGAAAGATTAAAAGAACAGAACGAAAGAGAACTAAACTAGAACAGTAAGAGAACTAGAACAGAAGGTAGAAATAGAAAGCGAACGAAGTAGAACAGAAATAGAACAAAACTAGAACAGAACTAAGCACAGAACTAAAATATTACTAGAGCAGAACTAGAACAGAACTAGAACAGAACTAGAACAGAACTAAACAGAACTAGAACAGAATAGAACTAGAACAGAACTAGAACAGAACTAGAACAGAACTAGAACAGAACTAGAACAGGTCCAGAACAGATCCAGAACAGAACTAGAACTGATCTAGACTGATCTAGAACTGAACTAGAACAGAACTAGAATAGAACTAGAACAAAACTAGAACAACAAAACTAGAACAGAACTAGAACAGAACTAGAACAGAACTAGAACAGAACTAGAACAGAACTAGAACAGAACTAGAACAGAACTAGAACAGAACTAGAACAGAACTAGAGCAGAACTAGAACAGAACTAGCACAGAACTGAACAGAACTAGAACGAACTAGAACAGAACTAGAACAAAACTAGAACAGAACTAGAACAGAACTAAACAGAACTAGAACAGAACTAGAACAGAAACTAGAAAGAACTAGAACAGAACTAGAACAGAACTAGAACAGAACTAGAACAGAACTAGAACAGAACTAGAACAGAACTAGAACAGAACTAGAACAGAACTAGAACAGAACTAGAACAGAACTAGAACAGAACTAGAACAGAACTAGAACAGAACTAGAACAGAACTAGAACTAGAACAGAACTAGAACTGAACTAGAACAGAACTAGAACTGAACTAGAACTGAACTAGAACTGAACTATACAACATTAACTAGAACAGAATTAAGAACAGAACTAGAACAGAACTAGAACAAACTAGAACAGAACTAGAACTGAACTAGAACAGAAACAAGAACTGAACTAGAACTGACTAGAACAGAACTAGAACAGAACTAGAACAGAACTAGAACTGAACTAGAACTGAACTAGAACTGAACTAGAACAGAACTAGAACAAAACTAGAACAGAACTAGAACTGAACTAGAACTGAACTAGAACTGAACTAGAACTGAACTAGAACTGAACTAGAACTGAACTAGAACTGAACTAGAACTGAACTAGAAACTGAACTAGAACTGAACTAGAACTAAACTAGAACTGAACTAGAACTGAACTAGAACTGAACTAGAAACTGAACTAGAACTGAACTAGAACTGAACTAGAACTGAACTATAACTAAACTAGAACTGTACTAGAACTGAACTAGAACTGAATAGAACTGAACTAGAACTGAACTAGAACTGAACTAGAACTGAAACTAGAACTGAACTAGAACTGAACTAGAACTGAACTAGAACTGAACTAGAACTGAACTAGAACGAACTAGAACAGAACTAGAACAGAACTAGAACGAACTAGAACAAACTACTAGAACTGAACTAGAACTGAACTAGAACAGAACTAGAACGAACTAGAACAGAACTAGAACAGAACTAGAACAGAACTAGAATAGAACTAGAACAACTAGAACAGAACTAAACGAACTAGAACGAACTAGAACAAACTAGAACAAACTAGAACAGAACTAGAACAGAACTAGAACTGAACTAGAACTGAACTAGAACTGAACTAGAACAGAACTAGAACAGAACTAGAACTGAACTAGAACTGAACTAGAACTGAACTAGAACTGAACTAGAACTGAACTAGAACTGAACTAGAACTGAACTAGAACTGAACTAGACTGAACTAGAACTGAACTAGAACTGAACTAGAACTGAACTAGAACTGAACTAGAACTGAACTAGAACTGAACTAGAACTGAACTAGAACTGAACTAGAACTGAACTAGAACTGAATAGAACTGAAACTAGAACTGAAGTAGAACTGAACTAGAACGACTGGAACAGACTGAAACTAGACTAACTAGAACTGAACTAGAACTGAACTAGAACAGAACTAGAACAGAACTAGAACAGAACTAGAACAGAAATAGAACAACTAGAACAGAACTAGAACAAAACAGACAAACTAGAACAGAACTAGAACAGAACTAGAACAGAACAAGAACAGAACTAGAACAGAACTAGAACAGAACTAGAACAGACTAAAACAGAACTAGAACAGAACTAGAACAGACTAGAACGAGAACTAGAACAGAACTAGAACAGAACTACAACATAACTAGAACAGAATTAAGAACAGAACTAGAACAGAACTAGAACAGAACTAGAACAGAACTAAGAACAGAACTAGAACAGAACTAGAACAGAACTAGAACTAGAACAGAACTAGAACAGAACTAGAACAGAACTAGAACAGAACTAGAACAGAACTAGAACAGAACTATAACAGAACTAGAAATAAGAACTAGAACGAACTAGAACAGAACTAGAACAGAACTAGAAAGAACTAGAATAGAACTAGAACAGAACTAGAACAGAACTAGAACAGAACTAGAACCGAACTAGAACAGAACTAGAACTAACTTGAACTAGAACTGAGCTAGAACTGAATAGAACTGAACTAGAATTAACTAGAACTGGACTAGAATTATCAATGTATTTACTTTTACCTTCCACTGTATTATATTCAGTTTTTGTTTGTTCTTGATGATCTCTACATATTTTAGTATCTCCAATATATTTAATGATATTTTCTTAAGTGTTTTGGTTTTTATGGTCTTCTTATAGGAGTGCGGTGGTATTTACTTGTTATAGAGCAAAAACACACATAAATATTTCTTTTAAAAATTTCAATAATTTCATACTCATGATGTTTCAATTGAATTGGATTCAATGTGTGTTTGATTTTTTATCTTGGCCACAAAAGTATAAAAACACTTTTATGGCCGAAATTTTACACACTGTCTTAAAGAAATAAATTTTTTACCATAAAATATTCAATAGTACATTTAATGGCAAACGGAAGTTCAACAGTATAGTAAATAAACAAAAAAGAGTTTGAAGAGATTAATTTGAATAAGTGTATGATTTTGTTAAAATAATAAATATTTAAAACTTTTCTGTTGTCTGTGATAAAAAACAAATCGATTATTATTTAACCACAATGAACTCATTATTCTAAATAAATTCTTAGGGAATTTCTTTGAGCGTTTAGGTAAATTATTTCCTAAGAAATTGGTATGACAATACACCATTAATATGTTTCAAAACAATGTCTAGCAACTTTATGGCCCTTAAAGCAGACAAAAACATATGCACAAAATTCCAATCTGCAGACAAAATTTTATTGAAAATAAAATACTTTCAAACAAAGTTTCATGTTTTTGCTACACCTTTTTCGGTTTATACTTAAACATAATAAACTTTTATTTAACATTCCTTTCAATAACCAAAAAAATAACAAAAATCCTTACAATAGAACAACTTCAAGAGAAAAATCGTTAACATGTTTTACGAAACCAAAACACACAGTAAGACAAAACCCATTTGCAATCGGAAATAAAATATTTAAACAACACTACTACCTCCTCCTAATGTTTAGTGCCACTGTGCCGCGCAAAAGCTCTTTGAACTAACTGAAAATTGCCGAAAACAATCACACCAAAAACAAAACGTACAACAATAAAATACAATTGTAGTTTTCAATACATTAATGTGACACGCATGCTTCTATTGTTGTTGTTCGTGTTGTTTTATTATTGCTGCTGACTGACTGAATGCCTGGTTGGTTGGTTGGTTGCCGCTTCTGTTGTGACACAATACTTAAACACAGCTTGCAACACCTTTACGGTGAAAATAATCGTGCAACAGCGGTTAAACTGACAAAGGCACGAGCTTTTAATACTGCAGTAGAATTTTTAAATTCACGGAGATACGAAATGAACAATTTTAAACGGAACAATTAAAAGCGGGAGTTTTTAGATAAGCCTATAAATAACAGGCCAATGAACTGCTTTTACCTCAACTAAAATGTTCAATATTTGGATTAAGAACTGTAAAAGAACAAAAAATTAACTAAAAGAGATCTAGAACAGAACTAGAAAGACATGAAGAGACTAGAACTAATAAAACAGAACTAGAACAGAAACAGAACTAGAAACAGAACTAAAACAGAACTAGAACTAGAACAGAACTAGAACAGAACTAGAACAGAACTAGAACAGAACTAGAACAGAACTAGAACAGAACTAGAACAGAACTAGAACAGAACGAAAGACTAGAACAGAACTAGAACAGAACTAGAACAGAACTAGAACAGAACGAACAACTAGAACAGAACTAGAACAGAACTAGACTGAACAGAACTGACAACTAGAACAGAACTAGAACAGAACTAGAACAACTAGAACAGAACTAGAACAGAACTAGAACAGAACTAGAACAGAACTAGAACAGAACTAGAACAGAACTAGAACAGAACTAGAACAGACTAGAACAGAACTAGAACCGGAACTAGAACAGAAACTAGAACACGAACTAGAACAGAACTAGAAACAGAACTAGAACAGACCTAAGAACAGAACTAGAACAGACATGAACTAGAACCAGAACTAGACAGGAACTAGAACAGAACTAGAATCGAACTAGAAGAACTAGAACAGAACTAGAACAGAACTAGACCAGAACTAGTAACAGAACTAGAACGAGAACTAAGAACAGAACTAGAACAGAACTTACGAACAGAACAGAACTAGAACCTAGAACTAGAACTAGAAACTAACGCACTAGAACAGAACTAGAAACTAGAACAGAACTAGAACAGAACTAGAACAGAACTAGAACAGAACTAGAACAGAACATGAACAGAACTAAGGAACTAGAACTAGAACTCGAACCAGCACTAGAACTAGAACAGAACTGAGAACAGAAGCTAGAACAGAACAGACTAGAACAGAACTTAGAACAGAAATAGAAAACTGAACTGAACAGAACTAGAACAGAACTAGAACAGAACTAGAACAGAACTAGAACAGAACTAGAACAGAACTAGAACAGAACTAGAACAGAACTAGACGAACAGAACTAGAACAGAACTAGAACAGAACTAGAACAGAACTAGAACAGAACTAGAACAGAACTAGAACAGAACTAGAACAGAACTAGAACAGAACTAGAACAGAACTAGAACAGAACAGAACAGAACAGAACAGAACTAGAACAGAACTAGAACAGAACTAGAACAGAACTAGAACAGAACTAGAACAGAACTAGAACAGAACTAGAACAGAACTAGAACAGAACTAGAACAGAACTAGAACAGAACTAGAACAGAACTAGAACAGAACTAGAACAGAACTAGAAACAGAACTAGAACAGAACCAGAACAGAACTAGAACAAAACTAGAACAGAACTAGAACAGAACTAGAACAGAACTAGAACAGAACTAAATACTAGAACTAGAAACTGAAGTAGCAGAATTTAACTGGCCCTGTATGACTCCGCACATTGTTCCCCCCATTCATTGTTTCTTGTTTGTACATCAGCCGCCTTGACTCTGCCTGCCGTAACTCCTAAGAGGTCTTCAATAATGTTGTATTCGTAGTACATTGTAAAAATCTGTTTGTTTTTTGTAATTGTTTTCTTTTTGCTCATCATATAAAATACTTTTGCGGCACGCATAAATTCTGCAATTGAACGTTTAGACAAAATACTCACTACCCGATATTTTGTGGGTAATAGAAATGATGGCATGGAAAGAAGCCAGCCATAATTTATGTAAAGGAAAAACAAATCACAAAACACCAAAGTGCAGACACATTTGAAAAGTATTCAAACGTTTGGAGACTATAACTGAAAAAAAATGCGTGAGGAAGATTTTCTTTGGCTGCAAAAAAAATAGAAAATAAACAAAATAGAAAAAAATGTGAAATTTTACAGCTGTTATAAAGAAAAAAGTTTTAGAGTTTTTTTTTTTCCAAAAAGGAAGAAAGAGAGAAGAAAGAGTGCAGTTTGGGGAGCGAGGGTATACACGTATCTAATGGATTAGAAATGTTAAAAAATAATAGAAATAAAAGTTTCTTTGTGTCTAACAAATAAAGAGGTCTAAGTTACAAAAAAGTATTTAACAAGTTTTTCAAGTGAAGGAAAAACAAATCGAATTAAAAAAAATAATAAAAACTAAGTTAAAACTTTATTAACTTTAAAGGAATTTAAATGTTTGGCTGATTAATAATTTAATAGGGATAGAAATTTTCAAGGAAAAATTAAGTACAAATATGTTTCAATTATTGAAGTAAAAAATTTATTGTTTGACGAACTAAAAGGGTGGCAAGGTTAGTCGCAAGCGGAAGGAGCAGAGATGTTAGCATTAGTTAAACTATTAGCAGCAGTACTGGTTTAATTTCGATGAAAAAGTTTTATTTCCAAAATGTTTCTTTTTCTTTAAAATATTTGTTTCTTTCAAAGTGACTCATTTTCAGCTTGACAAATTGTCACTCACCTCAGTGTTGTAAGTAAAATATTGAATTTATATTTACTATGAAAGATTGCCACCTAAAATCTTAACACAAACCATAAGTCTTGTAACAAATATTTTACGCCTTGTCTTTAATAAACTACAATTGCAGCAAAACTAAAACATGTCCCAAAAGACAATGAGTTTTACAAAACCCTAAGGAAGTTGCTTAAACAAAGTCGAGTTAAAAATAAGCTATAGAGCTTAGCTTAAAAGCTCACATTTCAGATGAAAAGATCACTAGTATTTCTCATCAAAAGATCACTTAGTATTCTGACTGAAAGAGGATCGGTTTACAAACAACTGGTAATTCAGTGATCGCCCACATATTTGGCCAAAATATTATATCTTTCTGTTCAAAGAGGATCGGTTTATAGCAATTCAGTGATCGCCCACATATTTTGGTCTTTCTGATCAAAGAGAAGATCAATTTATAACCAATCATATTTCTGAATAAGATTAGATTTATAATCACTTATTTTTAGAATGATTTTAAAATCTTTTATTGAAATATAATAGAGATCACTCGGCAAAAAGGATCACTTGTCTTTCTGATAAAATGTTATTCGATTTTTCTGATTCCGAACCAAAATGTTGCATTTAACCTTAGTGATCACTCACCTTACGGACTAAACAATACGTTAGAAGTTCTCGATCGCTTATATCAGTTCAGTTATAATTTTGTCTAAAAAGAATCGATTTATGATCATTAGTATTTCTGAATGAAAGTAACACGATACGATCACTCGGATTTCTAAGCAAATGTAATTTTATCTACGAATATTTTAGATCAAAAGATCACTTATCAATTTATGATTTATAGAATTTTTATAGAATCACGATCTGTGTCTGTTTAAATCTTTAATCGAATGTTATTGATCACTTAAGATCACTTAACTTTCTCATCAATCGATAGATATCTCCATCCCTGAGTAAAAAGACTTTAATACACAATTCTCGTTTATCTCTCCCCTCACTTACTAAACTTTCTAATCAAAAGAAGATCGATCATCGCTAAACGATCATTTTATTTTATGATTAAACTAAAATTCAATCAGTCTTCAATTTGACATTGGATACTGAATAAAAAAAAGGTGCGACAAACGATCACACGATCCATGATTACTCTTATTTATCAAAAATAGATTACTTTCTAATTAAAAGAAGATTTTCTATTCACTAATATTTCTAAACTAAAGAAACAAGACATGAGATCATTTAAATTTCTGATCAATATAAGCTTTCTTAATGATTACTACTATATACATAAGAATAAAAACACGATATACGATCACTTGTTTGACGATCGCTAGTATCATTTAAAAAAATTGATTTATGATGAAGCGAATTTCTGAATTAAAGTACTAGTAATATCTAAGATCACTTGATCATTCCTAATATTTCATACTAAAGATCTATTACTGATCTGTGGATCGATCTGTGATCACTCACATTTCTAAATGAAAGAAACATGAACTCTGATGATTCCATCAGTGATAACAACTTTTGAAACCAAAAATACACTTTAATTATTAAATAATTAAAGTACAATATATGATCACTCGATCGGTGAATGCTTGCGTTGCTCATTTCTAAAGAATTAAAGAAATTCGACAGATCATCACTTAAATTTCTTATCAAGGAAATTTTATCGATTAAAAGAGCACTATCTACGATCACTTATTCAGCGATCACTTATTCACCGATCACTAAATTATGTTTCAAATCAAGAAAGAGAATCGATTTATAATCAAGAGTTTTAAACAAAAGAATAAGATAAGAACAATCTACGATCATTTGTTCGGTGATCCCTAATGTTTTATACTAATATATCTGTAAGTTAGGCTTTGATCACCAAAGTTTCTAATCAAAATTTCATTTTCATACCAAATATTACATATGATTCTGATCAAAAGTGGACAAATCCCTCATATTTTTAATAAAAACTGTACGATTTGTGATCATTATATGATCAATGTATATGCGAAAGCTCAACTTTAGCTCATTATCAAGGTAGTTATATCGAAGATCACTCGTATTTCAAAATAAAAAAGAGCACTATCTACGATCACTTATTTAGCGATCACTTAATTATCTATCAATCAAGAAAGAGGATCGATTTGTAATCAAGAGTTTTAAACAAAAGAATAAGAAAAGAACAACGATCTTTTGTTCAGAAATCCCTAATGTTTCATGCTAAAGTTCGGTAAGTTAGGCTTTGATCAGCAAAGTTTCTAATCAAAAGATAATTTGTTGGTAATCACTCATCGATCGCTGCATGATTCATACCAAAATATCATTCTGATCAAAAGTAGATCAATTCCTAGTATTTTTAATAAAAAGTGCATGATTTGTGATCGTTATATGAACAATGCATATGCGAAAGCTCAACTTTAGCTCATTATCAAGGTTATATCGAGATTATTGCTCGTATTTCAAAATAAAAGAGCACTATATACGATCACTTATTTAGCGATCACTTAATTATCTATCAAATCTAGAAAGAGAATCGATTTCTGATCAAGAGTTTTAAGCAAAAGAATAAAAGAAGCATAATCTACGATCTTTTGTCCAGCAATCCCTAATGTTTCATACTAAAAGATCGGTAAATAAGGCTTTGATCACCAAAAGTTTCATTTGTCGGTATCACTCATCGATCTCTGTATAATTCATTTCGGATCAAAAGTAGATCAATCCCTCGTGTTTTTAATAAAAATTGCACAATTTGTGATCACTATAAGATCTATGTATATGCGATCGCCCAACTTTAACTCATTCCTAATTTTCTTTAAACTGAATATTTTATAATACCCTATTATTTTGCCTTCATCTAGCTTATGCAACAATATTTATTTTATATGCCACAAAATGTTGCATATTTGTTATTTGAATTTTACATTATATGTATGTATATATAAATATTCCTATCAAGAGAGAGTGTGGTAAACAGGCATATAAAAACTGACCAAAACAATCTATAAATCAGTCAAAAATGTCAAATATAAATTATTTACCAGAGACACACACATACATACACAAGTTTAGGAAAACAAAAATAATAAAACTTTTATAAAATATAGAACAAATAGAGTTTACTAAACATATTTTCATTTAATAAAGAGTTTTTAAACAGTACTCTATGCCTTATAGTCCCCAAAAAAGGGACTTTAAACATAAATTTCAACAAGAAAATACTATTTAACAATGGGCAGAAATATTTGCATATAAAATCATTTGTAAAATGTTATGGAAATTTAACCTAAAGGGAAGTGGACAAACATACATTGAAAGAGAGGTTGGGAGCTGGGAAAGTTGAAAGAAAATTTAAATAGTTTAATACTAGAGTAAGAAAAATAGGTCTGTAGTTTGTTGCTAAATACTACTGAGTAATAAAAGTATAAATTTGACTTACTGCTTATTTTAGGAATTTTAAACTATTATTTGCACAACATACCTGTAATTAAAAAAAAAAGAAGAAACATTATTAGCCTAAAGTTATTCATAAATATAAAATCGATATTTAAATTGAAAATAATAAATTAATAGGAATATTAAATGTTAATCTGGAATCCATTCACAATCTAAGATCAGTTTCGTTTTTGACTAAAAGTCCCTTTTAAACACAAAAGTTTATAATTTGTAAATGAATTTGCAATGAGGCAAGGAGTACGATCATTTTTCAAGGCGTATGATCGCGATAATTAATAGTTCGGTATGCGATCGCTCATAACTCTCAACAGATGAAGAGTAAACTGTGATTGTCAATATTTCTGAACAAAAGACGTATGAACGCTATAACTCATAGTGATTGTCAATATTTCTGAACAAAGACGTATGATCGCGATTACTCATAGTTCGGTATGCGATTGCTCTTATTTCTCTTCACAATTAGAGAAAAATGTGATCATCAATATTTTTGAACAATAGTAACTCTAACCTAGACTCAATTATTCTAAAATTTATTGATCAAATCCTGGCTCTAACGATCATGTTTGAGAAAAAGTCGTGTGATCGCGATCATTTCTATTTCGGAAAGAAGAATGAAAGGCAAAATATTATCGCCAGAGGAACAATGAAGGTCAATGTTTTTGACAAAAGGCCTATGATCGCAAAAACTCATATTTCGGAAGCGAGAATGAAAGAAGATCGCTCATAATTCTCACCAGAAGAAGAGTAAAGTGTGTGATCGTCAATATTGTTGAACAAAACGAGTACGAGCGCGATAATTCATAGTTTGGTATGCGATCGCTCTTATTTCTCTTCAAAAGCTAGAGAAAATTCTGATCATCAATATTTTTGAACAAAAGCAACTGTAACCTAGACTCAATAGCTCTAATTTAAACTCAATTAGTTACTCTAACCTGAGCAAAAGGCATGAGATCTTTATAATTCAAATTTTAAATAGAAGAGCGATACGTGATCGCTCTTAATTCTAATCGAAAGAAGTGGGTTTCTTGATCACTAATGTTTGGGCTCTAATTACTCTAAATTAACGATCGTAGTCCTGTTTTAACATTGTTTTCATAAATAACGAGTACGATC